>NC_026478.1:2057111-2162949 GCF_000328475.2 Mycosarcoma maydis
ACAGCAGTTGAAATGGGACGAGATACAATGACAAGATACGACTGTTGAAGTGATCATTAGGGATATACCAGAGACTGAAACGCATGAGAAAAGAGTACGATGGAAAAAAGAAGAGATGGCGATGTGTGGAATCGCAAAGCACCGATGAAGGAAAAGAGAGTCAGCAGGCACAGACGGCAGTGACAGAGTGTACGCTGCTGATGCGATGAGCTAAAGCTCAATGGCGACAAGCACAAGGCCGTTCTGAAGCTGCAAACCCGAGATGGGGTCGGTCTCTGGCAGATTGGCATGTCCACCTCCGAGCTGATCCGATTCTTTAGCAGCAGCAACAAGTGCACCGCCAACGTAGCAGAGACCATGGAGGACCGAGGCAAAGTCACGCATTGCCTTGTTGAGACAGACCATGACCGAGTCACATCCAAGCTTGTCGCTTGCAGCATCGAGCACTGCCAGCACCTGTTCTCTCAGCAAGGTAGCGTCGACGACGGATGGCATGCTAACATAGAGCGTACGCTGCGAGTCAGCCGAGCTGTCGCTGCTGCTCGTAGAGCTGATCGAGCTGGATGGCTGAGTAGGAGCGATTGCGCCGGATTTGATCACAGCGCCACTCCAACCAGGGCTGATCAGTTCCACACCAGCATCCTCGACTGAGAGATCGCCAGGGACGTTTGCAAAGATGCGATGCAAAAATGCATGGGCAGACTTTTGTGCATGGTGGCGGACGTCGTTGTCGGGACTGATTTCAGGAGTGGCAGGCATGAGCTCGCCCCTCTGCGTAGCGATACTCGAGACGTTGGCCGATTCGGGTCCGAGCGCATGTTGCGGATTGGTGCGATCCGGTGCCGAAGAAAGGAGGAGCGACTGCGCTGCTTGAACGAGCTGATCGATGGTCGCCTGTGAGGTGTCGTCCGAGAAGTCGGATTCGGCAACGGATTCCAACTCGCTGTCACAAGGGGTCTGGCCGGTATAGATGACATCGGTCGAGATGTCCGCATCGCGCGCATGGGCAGGTAGAGGGCGGCTCCAGCTGCGTGGAGCTCGCTCGTGGACATCAAAGTGCCTTGAAGGTGAAGGACGCTGTGACTGAGGTAAACGTCCCAATTCGCCCAAGGATGGCAATCGAACGGGGGCAAGGCCAGGCGAGTGTGGCGGGGTATCGGGGGGAGAGTCGGGAAGCTGTGCAGCGGTGACATTTCGGTGCGCATTGTTCGAGAGCGCCGGGATGGTGGCAGGATGAGCTGCACGGAAGATAGGAACAGCAACGGCCGGGGCTGGCACACCGCTGCTGTACGGACGGTGCCAGCTGGAGCGTAGATTGGACTGCTGCTGGTGAGCGAGCGCATTTGAGGTTGAATTTGGATTAGGCGTCGATGCGGTGGTCGCACTGGGACGAGCGGCAACGACGTTGGCGTCAGAAGAGGAAAGGGTGATAGAAGTAGACGTGGAAGCTTGCTGCGAAGCGACCCCTCTCACAGGTGCACTTCGACCTGGACTCTGCAGGGACGAGTTGTTGTATCCAGGCATTTCTGCTTTGAGGACGTCAGGACCACCACTTGACCACGGTGCTCAACGTGGTGGACTGCTGCTGGCCACGAGGGTAGCCAGCAGCAGCAGCAGCAGCAGCAGCATTATTGGTGTTGGTGAGAGCATGGTTGCGCGAGTAAGGAACCCCATCGGAGCCAGCACCTGCGCTAAAGGAGCTGACGGGGGACAAATGGGGTTGATTCAGATTATCGGTGGTCATTTTTATGAAGCGCAGGCGAACAGCTTGGCGGTATAAGTGGAGAAAAGTACAGAGAGCCGATTGACGTTGACAGATGTCTAGTCGAGTATGCTGCGAGCGGCAAGAAAGGAGGTAAAGCGTTGAAGATAAGATGGAGTGCAAATGATGGAAAGTAGCAAGGCGAAAAGGACGCTTTGAGATAGCTCTCCAAGCAGGTCACGAGTCGTGAGTTGGGGATAACAACGAATGTCGACCACGAGCACCGAGCGTGGAGCACAGAGCGGAGCCATTCACGATTCACGATTCATGATTTATCATTCACGATTCACATTCAGTCATCGCAGCCACCAAGCTCAGCAACGCAGCCGAGTCCGTGAGTGTCGAGACTGGAGAGACCCTTTTGGCAAGGGAGAATTAGAATTTAGATTCGTGATTTTGGAGCAGCGAACGGCGGGACTTGTGCAATGTGCGTCAAATCCGCCTACAACCTCAGTCACTCAGTCAAGCGTAATCGTGGCAGATGGCGACAGATGGGGGCGAATTCCAAAGAAAACTTGTTCCCCCCTGAACATATTCCAGCCAGGGCCAAAAAAAAGGTTGGACGAAGGAATAGACTGACTGCTTTTCTGCCTGAAGATTGGTTGTGAAGATTGGTTGTTTTTTAAGACTCGCCTGTTGAACAGCTCACTCATCGAATTTCTCTCAATTCAAATGTCTTAACGAGACTGCTTGACGAGATGGCGTCATCTGCTATCACGAACTCTCGGACGAAAAAAAACTCCAAGCATCTGCAAGCTTTTAGCATTGGTGATTCAGGGTCCAGCTATGCTCCACCTCGGCCGCCCAGAGTCACTCTTGACTGACTTGCTACGCCCAGTTTCAATGCATCTGACCTTTAGACGTTATACTTGTGCAACCACCACATGAACGACTGTTTTGGGCTGACTAACGATTGATGCCGCTGCGCAAAGAACCGCCAACGCCTCGCTCAGCCGCTGTCAATGCTCGCCTCGATTCGAACAACGATGTGGGCCCGTCGAGGTCAGGTCTAGCACCCTTGATCCCATTCAAGCCGGGACAGACGTCGTTGCGTAAACAAGCAATCTTGACGGAAGAAGAGTACACTTGCGCCTTATCCTCGATCATCAAGCGCGACTTCTTCCCGGACCTCGATCGGATCACGGCTGAAAACGAGTATCTGGCTGCGGTGGAGGCAGAGGAGCCGGCGCGCATACGAATCGCCCTGGATCGCTTGCTGCGACTGGACGGGCGGACGAATGCTAGTCCAGCACCACAGCGAGCTAGCAAGCGGAGCCGCAATCATCTGTCGAGAGCTTCAGCAGCGGCAAGGAACGACAGTGGTGAATGGGACAATACTCCGATCGCCTTTGGCTCGTCTTCCGAGGTGTTCGATCCGACCTTCACGCCTGCCGAATCAACCATATGGCTGGATCACCAAGGTGAACCTCAGCACGAAGCCGAAGCCGAGGCCGCACCCGCTTCAGGTATCCATCCAGATCTCGACCTCTCCTTGGCCCATTTCCAGTCGCGCTACACCTCGGAAGACAATGCGAGCTTCTCACAGCTTCTCGACCGGGACAACGAGCTACGCAAACGTAAACACGCCCATCTCTTTGCACATGAAGCAGCATCCGGAAAGCGTCGCCAACAGCTGATAGATGCGGAGAGGCGCGATGCAGAAAGGGGCAAACGACTGATGCTAGAGGCGAGCCCAGATGATTCGAACATGTCGGAAGAGGCGACAGAAATGCTCTTGATCGAGGGTAGCGATGCAAAGGTAGAGGAGAAAAGCGCCACGGCGGCGGCGGTGACGGTGACAGGACAGAGGCCGGAAACCAGCAGTGAAAAGGATCCGATGGACGATCTCGTCCTCGTTTGCGAGCCACGACAAGACGATCGACGGACAGCAAGCGGTCTGCATCGCTGGAAATACACGGCGCGCAACGCGCTCATGTTCGGTGCAGATGCCAATGAGTCATATCTGCATGCTCGGCCTCTCGGTGTCACTGCCGATCACGAGGCGTCGAGACCACAAACAAATTTTACAGCGCTTCGGCTTGGCGAACAATCCAACTCTCACACAGCAGTACGCCACGTCGACGCGCCGCAGAGTGAAGCCGGATGGTGTGCTTCCACTTCTCGCCTCGACGCTGCCATTCAACGCGGTCGAGCTGGGTCGTTTACCTCTCCGGTAGCTTCTGCCTCCGGTGACGAAACGCCCAAAGTTAACGGCTACGGCTTTGTGACGCCCTACTCGACACCCCAGTCTGGCAACAGCCAGTCCGTGGACGGTGAGATGCATTTACGTGTCTACAATGCGATCAAACGCTCGCGTCAGCACCATGTAACGGCATCCACCAGCATCGACGATATCGCTGCGCGTGCATGTGGATTTCAACTGCCTCGGTTGGATAAACGCGAACAGCTCGCAGAGAAACTCACCAGTACGCCTAAGCTGAAGCGAGCGGCAGAGCGCGCGTCGACGCCATACGGACAGGCGAGGTATACTGGATTGACGCGTTTGAGAACGAGTGCATTCGGCAGATCGCCACAGAAGATGCGCGACAAAGTGGGAGGTCTCACGCCAGCGGCAAAGGCTCTGTTGGATAGAAGCACACGTGGTCTCACCCCTGCGTCGGCTCGACAACGCGTAGCTAGCCCAATTGCATCGCAGCGCCATGATGCTAACACAGCAAAATCGTTAGGAGACAGAAGCTGGACCCCTACATCTCAACGCACACGACATTGAAGTCTACCTTGACACACACTCGTGACTGTATCAATCGTGAATACAGACGTGAAATAACGCATAAACTACCTTGGATTGCAATAGCATTCCGTGGGGTTTGAAAATAATACATCGAGCATCAAACCACGAACACAAGACCATAGACATGATTTTTCAATGCTAGACGCTACGCCTCGTTTGGCAGGATGACGACCTTGAGACCGCTGACGCCTTGCTTGTTGATTTTGAGTGCCTCTTCAACACTGTTCAGGCCACCTTGCACCACTTGAGTCCTGTTCAACGAGACCTTGCCAGTTGCGACGTAACCGTCCTCGCCACCCAGATGGGCAGCGAGCGGTTCGGAGACGTACCTGTAGGCGGGGTTGCTGCCGATACCGAGAATGTTTGACACCTCGACGTTTGGTTTGCCATCGACCTTGGATTGGGCGGCGGCCTTTTCGTCGGCCGGCGTGACGGTGATCACTTTACCACCTTGGAGCGCTTGCAGAATTTGCACGGCGAGGAGCTGCGTGGAGGCGGACGAGATCGAGTCGTACACCCACGTCGCTTCAGAGTTGGAGTCAATGGCAGCAATAAACTCGGAAGCGGTGGTGGCTTGGGATCGATCCAATACTTGGGTGGCACCGAGATTCTTGAGGTAGTCAAAGTGCGATGCGCTGGAAGAGGTGATGATGTGATCAAAGCCGGAGAGCTTAGCGAACTGGATGACGTACTGTCCAACCGATGAAGAGCCGCCCAAGATAATGGCGGTCTTGCCCTTACCCACGCTGTCGCCGTTCTTGTCCCAGGGAGCAGCGAGACTCAGTCCGCTGTTGTGGTACAAGCCAGTAGCAGCCGCCATACCCGCTACCCAGAAGGTGGCAGCTTGGTCGTCAGAAACTTTTTTGGGCGTCTTTGCAGCGAGGCTTGCAGGAATCTTGGCGTATTGCTGGAAAGTAGACGAATCGTAGTTGCCCAGAATGCCCTGGAAGAACACACGTTCGCCAACGGTGTGCGACTTGACAGACGAGCCGACGGCGACAACTTCACCAGCTGCATCCGAGCCGAGGACCGCAGGGAACTCGGTAATAAAGATGCGGTAGTCGCGGATCTTCCAATCAACAGGGTTAATGGCAGTGGCGGTGATCTTGACGGCAATCTCGTCGGCGGCGAGCGAGCCGAGCGAACGGTCGACCACTTTGTGCTGCGCACCCGCTTCCGGCACCACAGCGGCCAAGTGAGAGGAAGGAAGAGACATGATGGCGTGAATGAAATTGGATCGACTGGGATTGAGATCGAGCTTGAGGGTAGGTGGATTTGCAGAAACGCGTTGCAGACAAGTCTGGCTATTTATATGGCTACGCTCGCATCACAACTGGTATCAAGTCGTCCCTGGTCGGGTGAACTTGATAGAAGCATGCCGTTCTCTTTGTGCCGGCTGCAGATTAGAATCTCGAAATCACGAATGCAAGCTTTTGTGGAGGAAGCTCGGCGATAGTCACGATTCACGATTTGTGATTCTGCTTCTATGACCCAATGCAAATCACCAAGTCACGTCACGTCACGAGTCGAACGCACATCATCGGCAATCACGAATCACGAATCACGAATTCTTTCGCTGCTTTCCTCGCAGACACGCAAAAGTTCACAGATTTAAGAACAAACGCCGCGCGTCCTTTGTTTTTCGCCTGCACGATAAAAATCGAATCGGACTTAAGCTGACCGAATTTTAAATGTTGAGAAACAGCAACACATGTCAGCCAAAGAGTTGCGCCACTTCTGTTGGCCGGTGACGTGTGAGCCGGTGGCAATCGTGAATTGGGCCGTACTGAACTGTACTCACAATCACGAATTCGTGATTGTACAGTGACGAGTATGTCCACGAATCATACAGTAGCAACATTCGTGATTCACGATTCACGTAACCTATTTCGTAGACACCCACGACTTGAGAATCACGAAAATTCTTCACGTAACCACAGCGGTCATGCCAGCTCTCGGTCATGTCACGCTGCCTGTCACATACGGCCATCTTTTCCATGCGCCAGACGCTGCCTAACTTAGCTCCGATTTCTCCCTCCGCGGATCGGCTACTGATGGAGCTGTCCAACGCTTCGGTTCTAGAAGGGCCGAGCTTTCCATACCCTGATTGCCGCGTTGCTGAGCCAACAAATGCAGAACAACCTTCACGATCAATACTACCTGTGTTGTCCTGCTAGCTGCCGGCGCTCCCACTCTGCGTGTGCCCTTCGGTAGCCTTTGTCGTGTCCAAGTCAATGCACTTCTGTGTCAGCATAGGCACAAGCCCGCTTTCATTGCAACAGAAAAGATCGACCTACTCACCTAGGGCGTTGAGTCGAGGGCCGTGCTCGTTGGTAGCGCGATGTGTGTTCAAATCTATTGTGTTGCTCAATTGGAAGTCAGGACAAGGTTGCAGACACGATCGCGAGGCAAAAGCACACAGTAGGGCGTCAGGAAGTGTAAGTGTGCCGACTGGAAAAAAACCGTAGAGCGTCGTCATGGATGTCGATTCACCTGCGGCGCGTCATTCACGATTGCGTTGACTTACGGTTGAGTGTACCATAGGCCTTTTCGCAACCGTCGTAATCGCATCGATACTTGCGTTCCACCTCCTCCGACTTTCGACGTCGACGAATGCGTCGGATGCCCTCACTACCCGTTGAGCTACCTTGCCCGTAGCTGTTTCCGTCCCCGTCCGATACAAACTGTCCAGAAAGAGCTTGCGTAGCAGAAACAAATTGTCCGTTCGGTGCTCGATACCAGATGCGCTTCCTCGACCCAATACAGCCCTCCTCCATTCGGCCCCCGAGCAAGTTTGCGCTCACATTCACGCTGCTTGTACCTGGCCTAGTAAAGGCCTCTCCTTGTAAAGGCGATCCTCCTCGTCGAAAGGGTAGATCGACACTGTTATAATGACCACGATTTAGCTCTGCCGCTGCTCCATGCCGATTGACGCAGGTTCTAGCTTCGAGCTCCTCTGCTTCCTCCGGCCTGCTCACAGGCTCGTTCCGCCCGTCAGCCTCAAGAGATTCAAGGTCGGCTTGACTCGACCACGTCTCGCGCAGCATTGTGCTGAGTTCTGGTAGCGATCTGCTGAAAGACAGCGAGCTTGAGTTTTCACTCGTCAAAAGTCCATCAGATCCATTGTTCCCAAGCATGATGGAATTTCTCGAAGTGTTGTCGAAGCTCGGCCCTGCATAGTTTGAAGAAAGCCCCCACATTGGGTTCTGGGTCAAACAGCTCGTTGCAGTCTGGTAATCAGGATGCCCTAACTGCAGCGTTGCATTGTCATATCCCGGCTGCATCGTGTTCATCGCTTTGTCTAGGTTTGACAGATATGGTTGCAGCCATTCTTCGCCAGGTGTCGTCGTCTTCGAATCTTCCAGGCTCACAGAGTCCCGACCGAAGCATGATCGGCAAGACTCCAAAGCCGGGGACGTGCAAAGATTCAAGTCTCGGACTCTTGCTGCAATAGCTCCATGCTTTGCTTGCTGCGTGTCCAAGCTGGAGGCGGACTGGGCTGGGCATGGTTCTAAAAAGTGATGCTCCAGAGTGTACAGCTCGGAGAGAGAGTAGAACGTCTCTCCTGGCGATGCAAGGGCGAGTCGTGCCTCTCTGGCCATTCGGATCAAGGTTGGCACAGCATGCGTTGCCATTGCCCCGAACGAGGGTTGATGGACGAGACTGTTGCCAAAAGGTGGTGCTAGGGTCGCTGCTGAGCCAAAGCCAAACCCTTGCAGGCTTTGCAGTTGATCGTCATCAGCATTACAGTCGAGTTCCTCATTTTGCGAAGACAGGTTGGCAACAGGCATATGTGTATTGCCAGCATGACATATCTCTGAATGGAAGGCCTCGCCAGAGAAAGCTTGCTGTACATCGCCTTGCATATGTCCAACGTCGAGGACGTGTCCACGGTCTTTATCCCGAGCCGTGAACAGGTCTGTTTCGCCAGTCGGCACGACCCCAGGTGCTACATGAAAGTCTTGAGATTCGATCCATCCAGGAGTTTGCAGCAGTTCCGGGTCCGAGCTGCAGTCGAGGTTTGCGGTTACTTCAAGATCTGCTTTTTCGAATGGATTCAAGCTGGAGACGTTTTTTGGCGGTACTGTATTCGAACGAGCTGGCAGATTGGCAAAGACGGCGCCCAATCCACTGCCTCCTGACCACAGAGTGGTGTTCCGGTCCATGTTGAGTGGAGATGATGCGACAAGGCGTCCTCGATCAGGGAAATCAGCGGAGACTCAGCACCATCGACTCGAATGTTGTTGTCTGGCAGCGGATCGCAGACTCTTGTCGATTAAAATGGAAGATCAAAACGAGGTCTTCTTTATACAGGTCCTGCCTCAGTCAGACGGTATGTCATTGTGCTCAGGACGAGTAGACCTTTCCTCGAGCGAGTTCGCTCCGGGCTGATGCCAACTCACATTATACCGAGATTCTGCAGGCACAGCGACCGTGCACTCCACTCTGTCCATCGCAGAGACATGTCTGCCGTTCAGGTCCGCCGTCCAATTACGCCCTTGCCGTTAGCCACCCCAGCGGAGTCGGACAGTAGAGAGATTGGCCGATTCAAGGTCATGCGGAGATAGTTTCGTTTCTTCGAATGATCACATCGAGATCTTGGGGTGTGCTGTAAGCTAAGGCCGTCCGAACATATTTTCTCTGTGCAAGGGAGACAGCAGAAGACGATCTCTTTTGTGTAAATTCGTAGCCATTGGCGTTGTGCACCACATGACAATGTGATCTCTCAGTATTCGGGGAACTTGCTTTCGTAAACGCCAAGTGTTCCCTTCTCCTCCTATGCCCGGATGGTCAATACATAACTCAACTCGTCACAATCACGATTGGCGTTGCAATGTTTCAAGCTTCGCGCCTCCCGATCGTCACCACTTTGACCGGGATATGAAATGCACAGAGAGGTACAGTATCACCCAACGAACGACAAGACGTTCTTGTGTGAAGGAACGTCATCATTGGTTTGTTAGATAACCTTTGTAGCCATTATTGCCAGCGTGATCGGTTCTGAGTCCTTATAGACCTCGGATAGTATGGTCGAATGCGACCAAGCAAACATGTGGCGACACTTCGTGATAGCCGTACGTCTGAATTGCGACGTTTGGCAAGCACTAGATCCGCTCCTGTCACCGAGTCTCAACTCCCCTCATGTGCAAACAGCTGGTTTGCTTCGCTTCTGCTGCATCGCCACAAGTTTCCATTCTCTCTCGCTACGTCATGCAGCAGAACATGTCAGAGCGCCATGGGGAAAAGCGCCGCGGCGCATAGTCGCATTACCCTCTACAAGGTGCTCAGAGGAGCTGCAATGGTCTCGGGTCCACTTCAGTTCAGCTTGAGAACCTTGCGTTTCAGCGACTTGCGCGGACTCGTCTTAGTGGCGCTTGGACTCTGGGAAGCTGCGCCTCCTCGCGATCGGCGGCGCGTGTGGATCTCTTTTACGCTGTCTGCCTGATCTAGCTTGGGAATCTTTTTGTCTGCTTCTGTTTCTTCCCTTAACGAGGCGACTGAATTCTCTTCGCTGGGCTGTTTGCGCTTTTTCCTACCTCGACCAGCCTTTCTCTTGCTGTCCTGTTGCGGTTCGAGCTGATCTCGATCCTCGTTCTGCCTATGATTTCGCTCGGCATCACCTTCTTCTTTCAACTCGGCTTTTTCTTCACAAGTTTGGCCCCCTCGAAGCGATCTCTTCGGCGTTAGCTCGATAGCATCGAGAGCACTCTCGACTGCCACAGCATCATGCTCGTCCTCGTCCTCATTGATGGGCGCCTCACCCGCATCAGGCGCAGCGGAGGCTGCAGACTTGTGGCCTCGGCGCTTTTTTAGCTTGGGGGATGAAGGAAGATCAAGGTCAACCTCATTCGCCCGTGGCTCGTGTTGTGCCGTCGGTGTATCCTGAGCATCTTTTGCAGCACTTTTGCGAGGTCGACCACGCTTCTTCTTCGATTGCGACGGCAGAGCGGCTGGCGGGGCGGGTGGCGCATGCACCTCTGCCTGGTCGTCTTCTTTGATAGTCCCCACCTTGGACGAGTGGTCTTCTGCCATCTGCTCTGTAGCTTGCTTTTCAAGCGAAGCAATGGAGACGTCTCCAGAAACGACAGCTTGCGGATGCCTGTGCTTGGCCAAGCGGCGTCTTTCCTCCTCTGGCAGATAGTCGGCATTAGGACTCTTCGGATCGGCATGGCGAGGCGAACGATGGTGCGATGACGCCGATGCTGCACTGCTATTTCGTCGGTGTCGGTTGCTCCGTCTGGTCGCTCGCGTGGGTGTTTCTGGTTCTTGTTCAAGGTTGTTGCCTTCGGATGAGTCTGTCCTTGTATGAGCCGAGTCATTCTCTTCTCTTGCTTCGTCACTAGAGTTCTCGACATTCTTTGCGCTCTCGCCTGTCTTGTTCTCGACCTTGGCGTCCAGGTCCCGCTTGTTGACTGTGTCGTCAGAGCCCATACCCTGGCTGTGGCTCGCTTCCTCGTCGAGAGGCGGCAGGAGGTCCACCCCCAGGTCGAAACCGGAGAAAACAAGCTTGGCCGCAGTCGAGTCGGGCTCCACACAGATGCCTTCATTGAGAAATTCAAGACCGATAATGCGGCTGAGCGTATGGTGCACGTCCTCTGGAATCAAGTCAGGGTCCACAGTGAGCCAGTCGTCCGCGAGGCTTTCGTCTGTAAGACCCAAGTCCTCGGCACCTTCCTTGTGAGCCTGCTCGTAGTTGATCGAGCAGCCCGGAACGATAAAGATGGGCGCACCCTCGACTTTGCTCAACTGCAGCCTGCGGCAAATGCAATGAGATCGAGTGGTAATGGTGAATTTCGGCAGCTCCGTTGAATTGTTCGAGCGAGATTTTTGCTGTCGCTCTTCTTCACGGCCGTTGCCTTCCATCTTGTTTTCAATTCTTGCTGTATGTTCCGCTTTCTCGTTGTCCTCGCGCGTTTCTTCCGCTCGTCTCTCGCTGATGGGCAGCAGAGATGGAAGCGCACGGAGTGGCGCGGCCAAGTTGCTAGCCAGACCCGATGCAGCTTCGGTGACTTGCGCAAAGAAGTTCCGCTTCGCGGCACCGTGCAGATGTCGATTGCCTTGGCGGTTGGCGGATGGCGTGAAGCTTGAAGTAGAACGACGGTCCGACGAGGCGGGTGATGGCGGGACGCGCCTAGGCGTCAGACTGTTTTCAAAAACGGAGACGGGCAGGTCGATATCTTTGCTCTCCTGTTCCGGCTTAGAGAACGTCGGCTGCTCGTTTGCAACATCTGATGAAAGATTGTGTTCAGTTGAGCCTTGGTGGTGGCTGACTTTCGCAGCTGGAGAGGTACCGTTTCCGCCTTGATCATCTGCCAGCTGGTCAGCATCCTCTTTGGCGAGCGCAGTATCTTTGGACTTCTCCTGTTCCGAGGACACTTTTTCCGAAGGATTAGGAACCAGAGCAGCAGCATCCACATCTGCCTTGACTTCGGTGTACACCTGAGCCGCATCGCCTTGCGCAGTCGAATGTTCCTGGATAGCCGAAAGGGTGGCAGCAGCTGCTGGTGCCACTTGTCGTTCGAGGCTGCTGTCTCGATCGGTAAGATGGCCGCTCAGAGTGGCCTCTTTTTCTGTTTCATGGATGGCTTCCTCCGGAACATGGACAGAGACATGTGGCTCGGAGGCCTCGAGCGCTACGGATGCGTCCAGAGGCTCCGAATTGACAGAGACGGGCGCGTCCACAATGACATCGGTATTCAAAATGCCTATCGTATTGCTGTCGGCTTCGACTGTATTTGCTTCGGCGTTGGACGAAGCATCCGCAGCTGCGACCAGCGCGGGCCCATTTTCCAGTTGGAGAATAGCCGCATCAGGTGCAGCCTCGTTCCCACTATTGTCTTGGACATCTGCCTCTAGCACATCTGTGCTTTCGATGCACATCAAGCTGGCTTGGCTTTTCTCGATGGTTGCGTCGGATCCATCTTTATCGCCAACGGATACCGGTGCGGCAGTGAGGAGCTCTTCTGCTTCGCCAAACTGAGAGACTCCCATTTGCTCTCGAGATGCAGGAGCCTCCTTTGCGTCTGAGTGGGAGGCGTTAACCTGCTCAACGGTGTCGACATGCTGATTGCCCTGACGTCCTACCATTTTCTCCGCGACGAGGCTGGGTAAAGAAGCATGGTGCTTTGTCTCGGCATCTTTTCCGAGCTCGCTTCCTGCTAAAACATCATCACCCTCACTGGCAGCAGCACCTTGTTCGTTAACGGAATCAACATCTCCAGGTTTCGTGAGCGACTCTTCAGTGTCTGCATCGTGACTCTCCTTGATGACAGCTCCATCATTCTGTGTTTCCTCGGGGGCGGCGGCGGCAGGTGAGTCCTGATCCGTGTCGGGACGGTGCAGATCAGCCTCTCCTGCGGCGGAACCTCGTTCGAAATAGGAGACAGCATCTCCAGGCTTGGAAGGCGGCACTTCAATCGCCGCGTCATGATCCTCTTCGATGGCAGACTCAGTATCCTGTATGTCCTCGGCAGCCGCGGGGAATGCCTCCTGATCCTGAAGCTGTCGCTCATCGACAGTATCATGGGTGTCCGAGGAGGCGTCTTGGCGTGTGAATGCGTCGAAAATGTCCGCTTCAGTTTGGACTTTCGAGCGTGACGACTCTTGTGGATCATCATTGGATGCGGTGTGGGCGGAAGAGAACAGGTCAGTGACCAGCTCGTTGTTGGAGAAGCCTTCGAGCAGCTGTGGGTCAATGCGCTCCAATCGCTCGTCTGAAGCGCAGGCTGGTGGGCTGGCTTGGTCTGTCGAATCAGCCTCCGACGTCTGGATGTCAGCAAAGATCCGAGCGGCGGAAACAAAGCCAGGCATAGAGTGTGCTTCTACCCTAGCGCGGAAAGCGAGGTCAGCAGGTTCGAGTCGGGCCGGGCTTTGGGCACGTGAAGAATCTTCGCCTTGCTGTTGAGCGGGTTCAAAGTCAGACCAACGCAGATCTTGATCCAGCTCCTCTGGCTCGACCTCGCTATCAGGGACGCCTTCACCCTCAGAATCGTGCGGCAGTTGACCGTTGGCTCGTTCGGATGCGGTGTTGAGAAAGCTGACAGCAGCTGGGCGACTCATTTCGGGCTCCTGTGTCTCGGCCTCCAGCTGCTCAGCAAGAAGGCCGTCGTCAAACCCTGATACAATGCGACTTTCGACGCTATTGTTAAGAACGTCGTTGTGCTCGCTTTGAAGAGCAGCTTCTTGCTGTGCATCGCTGACATCTACGTCACTTTGCGTCTTGGCCTCTTGTCGCTCGTCGTCAGCTAGATCGAGGGGGTTTTGAAGTTGCTGCGGCTCATGACTGTGCTGTTGTGAACCAGCGATGTCGCCTTGATTGGACTCATCTTGGTGATTACTATCACTGTCAGATTGGCTGTCCGACTGTTCCACGAGCTCGTCTTGATCTTGTTCCTCGACTTGGTCATCTTGGCTTCCTTGGCTGTCAACTTGATGGTTGCTCGAGGTACTGTCTGTCTCACTGTTGTCGTCCGAATCTGACAGCACGATGGGCTCGTCAGCATCTCCTATAGGAGTCTCGAATAGAAGATCACGGGTATTCACACCGCCAAAGCCATCGTAGTAGTGTAGAGATGCGGCGTGGGAAGTGTTTCTGCGCTCAGCGCCATCATCCATCCCATCACCATCATCGTCTTCTTCTTCATCGTCGTCTTCATCATCATCATCGCCTTCTTCTTCTTCTTCTTCTTCTTCTTCTTCGTCTCCTTCTTCTTCCTCCTCCCCTTCGGCCACCTCTTCCTGGTTTGCTTCTTCCTGCTCCTCTTCTTCTCCATCGGCGACGGATCTTGTACCATCAGAGGCATCCAGGTCAGACGCACTGTCTATCTGGTGGTTGGTGGTTCGTTTGAATGGCTCGTTGTCTTGAACGTGCACGTCGTCGACTTGGACATGTTGAGTTTGGGTATGGTGTTGCGGAAGCTGCTGGGGCTGGGTGGCAATAATCTTGAACACGCCATCGACAATGGCAATTTGATCCATCGGGTGTGGGTGCGGCACGCTTCTTTGGTCACTGTCCAGATGAGTAGTTTGCTCGTTGACCTGCTCTGCATGGCCATGTGATGCTTGATTTGGTTGAGGATCCGAGTGAGGTGGCGAGGCATCGCCCAACATTTCGATTGTAGGCTTTTTATTGGGATTTGAAGCAGCTTGGGAAAGATTGAGCATGGTAGATGAAGGAATTGATGGGCGAGATGGATCGGAGTCTCGAGCGGCTGCTATTTGAGCACGTTGTCGAAGGATGGATTCGATGTCGAGCGAGCCGTCTGATGCTCGATTCGCTTCAAAAAGCGAAGAAGGGCCAAGTCCATGGTTTGTGACGGGTAGGGCTTCTGCGCTGCAGAGCAGATTGTCAAAGCCATCGTCGTGTTCCGCCGCTTGCGACTGCAAACCGCCACTACGCATCAACTCTTGGAGCGACTTTGCGGTGAGAATGCTTCGCTCCACTGCAGGGTCGACGGAGCGCTGTTCGGCAGTGTGCATGTTGTTCTGATTCGCGTCAATGTCAGTGCGGGTATCTTGCAGATGCTTCAAAACCTGTTGACGTGAGTTTTGTAGTTCGGCACGACGATGCTCAAAGTCTTGCTGTGCGTGCTGGGCCCATGATGTAGCTGAAGTATCGGGATCGTCAGCCCGGTCAGAGATTGAGGAGATCAGACTGACGTCAGCAGGTGCTGTGGAGGAAGATGAGGTGTGGGAGAGCTGGATCCTATGCTGCAGCTCGCGGAACTCCTTGCTGGGTCGAGGTAAACGCACGCGGCTTCGAGAAGAGTTGAGGGCGTACGAAGAAGGGGAAGAAGGGGAAGCAGCGGATGAAGTGGCAGCGTGCTGCAAGATGCGCGAGGGAGACTGCAAGGCATTGCCGATACGAGAGCTGAGATTGATGATCCAGTCGACTTCGTTGAAGCGGTCGTAGGCGGAAGGGGACGCGTGAGAGGGAAGGTGAGCAGCAAGACGAGACACGCTGGGAGTTGGATGTACATCGGTAGCGGAAAAAGTGGAGATGGATGACGATGATGTATTCATGTTGTTTTGTGGTAGACCATGGAGGCCATTGGATTGGCGTGCAAGGCTCGACCGAGTGGAAGACGCATTGGTGTGTTGGCCTTGAGCTGCAGAGTATGGAACGTAGTACGGGCGCTGTTGGGTGTGCTGTGAGTGGCTGTGAGGCGTATTGGAACGAGTCATGGTTGGAATCGCTATCGAGCAGAAGCTACTGCCGAGTGTGATACGCTGAGGTAGTTGTGTGAAGAGCCGCGCGTACTGTTGTGGTGTGGATCACGTTGAGATGCTGTATTCACGACGTAGGAATCTCATGGTGCGCACATGCCAGTCAGCCACGAGTGTGAGTCGTGAGTTGATTCGCAATTCACGATTCACGATTCTTGATTGTGATTTTGTGGAGGGGCAAAAGTCCAGAACGCAGAACAACCACAGACGTCACGCTTGTCTGAGCAAGACAAGTGTTAAGCCGCGCATCTTATGCTTCCTCCTTGAAATTTGGCTACGACAATCACGAATAATCACGAAAATCGTGAAATGGTGATTCGTGATTGTACGCCCGATGCGATCAGATCGATGTTGACCGACCGGCTGTGGGGCGCAGACCTTTTGGCGAGTCTCGAATTTGAAACAAATTGGCCATAACTTAGGGCTGTGGGCCCACTAAACGACTCACGACTTGGCACATAGTCACTCTAAGCAAAGAGGCCAACGCTCAAATATCGTGAATCGTGAATCGTGTGCTTGGTGCTTGGTGCTTGGTGCTTGGTGCTTGTTTAGAGTGTGCTTTGTGTTTGACTGATCTTCTATTCACATTCACGATTCGGCGCTCACAGAATTCGGTGATTCGCACGTCGTGCGTGATTCAAGATTGACGATTCACGATTGTCTCGGATCGACACACGCTCTGCTGCCTCGTACCTCACGCCTCGTGCCGCCTTACTTACTGGCATACTCCGCTTTGACCTCTGCATCCTGCCTTCATCTCGTCCTGATCCAAAGCATTCCATCGCATCCTACCCCAATCGTGAATCCATCCCGTTTCCTCCGTATCACCGCTTCCTCACCTTCTTCAACTCCACTCGATCGTTGCTCCCTGGTCGACGTGTGACGTGACGTGCATTAACCCTATCCCTCAATCGCACCCGTCTCAATCCATCGCACGTCGTGCAAAGGTTTTCTCGAGCAATCCATCCTACGTTCTCTTCGTTTTGCGCCTGACAGCAAGTTTCTTCCTCGCATTGTTGGTCCTGCATCCACTCTAGCGCCCCATCGTCGTTAATCCATCCAGCCATTCCACCGACGGTCAACCAAACGTCCGTCACTTGTCTGATCTCCTCTGGGCTTTGGGCTCGCTCGACAGCCACTTGAACAACTTCAGCTCAGCACGCTCGCCGCGTCGTTTCCATCCCAACCGCTCTCCTATCTTTCCAATACACCTTTCCCGCCATGTCAGCACCAGCAGCCGATTTGCAGGAGCGCATTGCCGCCGCTCGTCGCGAGGCCGACGGTCTCAAGGAAAAGATCCGTGCCAAGAAGGATCAAATGGCGGATACCAGTCTTCGAGCTATGGCCAACGACATCGAACCTCTGCCCAGAATTGTCATGAAGCCACGAAGAACGCTCAAAGGTCACCTCGCCAAGATTTACGCCATGCACTGGGCCAGCGACAAGCGTCACCTTGTCTCGGCTTCCCAGGATGGAAAGCTCATCGTCTGGGATGCCTACACCACCAACAAGGTCCATGCCATCCCTCTTCGCTCTTCATGGGTCATGACCTGCGCTTACGCTCCCTCGGGCAACTCGGTCGCCTGCGGTGGTCTCGACAATATTTGCAGTATCTACTCGCTCCGCGGCCGCGACCCGCACAACATCAAGGTCGGAAGGGAACTTTCGGCGCACACCGGCTACCTCAGTTGTTGTCGCTTCCTAAACGACCAACAGATCCTCACCTCGTCCGGAGACATGAGCTGTATCCTCTGGGACATTGACTCGGGCACCCGCATCTCTGAGTTCAACGACCACACCGGTGATGTTATGAGCATCTCGCTCAGCTCCAACCCCAACGTCTTTGTCTCGGGTGCCTGCGATGCCGTTGCAAAGGTGTGGGACATCCGAAGCGGCAAGGCCGTCCAGACATTTGCTGGCCACGAGAGCGACATCAATGCCGTCCAATTCTTCCCCAACGGCGATGCATTTGCTACCGGTTCCGACGACGCCTCGTGCCGCCTCTTTGACCTCCGAGCCGATCGTGAGCTCAACACGTACACCCACGACAACATTCTCTGCGGTATCACCTCGGTCGGCTTCTCGGTATCGGGTCGTATCCTCTTTGCCGGCTACGACGACTATACCTGCAACGTTTGGGATACTCTCAAGGGCGAGCGTGTGGGTGTGCTCGCAGCGCACGAGAACCGTGTATCGTGCCTCGGTGTCAGCGCCGACGGTATGGCGCTTTGCACGGGCAGCTGGGACTCGCGCCTCCTCATCTGGGCTTAAGCCCGACGAGCACAGCAAGCTGGCCGGCAGGTGCTTCTTCCAACCTTAATGTTATCGCCAACCTCTCTGCACCGCCCTGCAATGCAACCAACAAATACTGCCCCGTTGTTCGCCCGGTCGAGTCTGGCCTATACCCTCCGCCAAAACGCACGTTTGTGCCTTTGTATGTTGGCCCTTCTCCAGAGCTGCTCTTGTCGGGGACGCTGCACCGTGGACCAGCCGATTCTCATCCGTGGCCCCTCTCCCCTTACTTTTTGGCGCATAGCTTTCTTTTCCGCAGACCACCATTGGTCTTCACTGCATGTCCTCTTGCTCAGCATTCCGCCTTCTCTTTCTTTACCAGTCGATTCGGGCAATTCGCTCGAATCGGCGCCTGATGCGTGTCAGAACATGGCCAGATGTCGGTTTTCTTCTTGGCTTGTGTCTGGGGGTCATTTGTCCGCCCTCACACTTTCCATCGCCTTTGTCTTTTCTTGTGATTCCTTGCCAATACACACCGTCGCTTTGTGAGAGCAAATTCTCGATGCATCTATGGCGCAGTTGCAGATTCAGATGAGAGTCACGAGTCACGAGTGTGCAACGTGTGTGGAACGGGCGACGTGGATGGAGCCGAGGCGAGTTGTCCCGTGCCAATCGTGAATCACGAATCACGAATGGCGGAATTTTACCGGTAAAATCGGTCTTATGGGGGATATCCGGGGTTTCTCAGTTTGCTTCACTCACGACTTGCTCTTTGACGGCGTGTTTGGTACGCGCATCATTGCTTTCTTCACTTTTGACTGCTTGACTTTGTCGTGCAGCTGACAGCGATACGGATCATGGTGATGGCAAGACTGGGGTATGGTGTCAGGCTGCTCGGGCGGGATTGTCTGGCGCAGACATGCGCGGGACGATCTGTTGAGCGGTCAGTGATTAGGTGGCGCTCAATGACATCGGAGGTTCGACCGGCTTCATCTCAGCTGTTCAGTGTTGAACAAGTTCAGGCTGGAATCTCGGCGCTTGCTGCGGCAGGGTATGATACAGAAACGGTGTGGGAGCAGCGCGTGGTTTGGGGAGATCACGACCAGTTTCAGCATGTCAACAACGTACATTTCGTTCGATGGTTCGAGTCGGCACGAATGTGGTTCGCCAATCAACTCTGCCAAACGCCCGAGTTTTCCGATCAAAGACGACAAGAAATCAATAGAGGAACAGGCAAAAGCTTCATCCTCGCCGGCATCAACGTCAGGTACCGAAAACCTGTCTTGTACCCAGACACCGTAAGTTGGCGCTTTCACCTCGGCCTTTTCCTAAATCCAGTCATCATGCTCACAACGCTTCATACACAGATCCTGATCGGCCAAGCTTGTCAACTTCCGCTAGCCAAAGACCGCTTCATCCTCCGCGCAGCAGCGTACTCTCTCGCCCAACAAACTATCGTCGCCGTCTCAGCGCAAGACTGTGTCACATACGATTACACAAAGCTAGCCAAGTGCGATATACCAGACGACATCAGGAAGGCATTGGAGAGTAGAGCAACTCATTTTGATAAGAAGCTCTAGAAACCATTGTTCAGCAATTCAACAAAACAATAGCATAACGTCGAACGTGCATTGTCAAATGGTACAGACGATTGCAAGATTGTGTGGAGATGTGCACGCAGGTGGGGTTTGAGGATGTCAGCCGGGGGAGAGGTGCTGGAGAGTTGCTGTGCCTAGAGAACTGTCTGCTCGCCAATGTGTTTCACCTGCGGATAGAGCCAGCTATATTCTTCACGGATACGTGTTCGCAGCGTATGCCAGATCGAGGTTCCTGATGCCGCAATGCTGCCGCTACGAGCACCCGAGATGGGTCCTGGCAATAGATTCGTCGCGGACCGCTTCTGTCGACGATCGCGCTCGCGAGCGGCGAATCGCAGCAGCACTCCAAATGTCTTTGCGTCTGGACCGACGACGTGTCCCCTCCGATTCTTGACTGGCGCCTGAGCCGATCTAGCAACCAGCTCGTTCGCTGTTATGCCAGCATCGACGCTATCCAGGTCATGTGCGTTCATGGCTTCTTTCAAGAGCGCCTTCCTCATCTCTCCAAATGCCAGCTCGATCGCCTCCTCCAACCGACCACATCGTGCCAGACACTCGAGCCACGAATCCCATGCACCCTTTGTCAGAACTGATCTCACCGACTCGCCCTTGTCTTGCACTT
Source organism: Mycosarcoma maydis (assembly GCF_000328475.2). Classification (NCBI taxonomy): domain Eukaryota; kingdom Fungi; phylum Basidiomycota; class Ustilaginomycetes; order Ustilaginales; genus Mycosarcoma; species Mycosarcoma maydis. The sequence goes on from NC_026478.1 coordinate 2,077,304, forward strand.
CGATCTGTCTCACCGTTCTAATCGCCTTCCTTGCCAACGACAGCAGCCCGTGTCTGCCAGCAGTATCGAAAAACACGGACAACGTTACACCGTCGATCTCCTGGCGTGTCGCCATCAAGCTGTTCCAGATCGCAAGCACCATCGCCGGCTCACCAACGCGGTTGTACGCGTTCATGAGCGCGTTGATCAGCGGCAGATCCGGCTCGAGTCCCTCATCGCGTTTGAGCATCTCGTGCGTTGCCTGCACTCCGACATAGCACGGTGGTGTGGTTTTGGAATAGTAGTCCAGAATTGACGTGTAGATCACGCACCAAGGCCGATGGCCAGCGGCACGCATGTCTTCGACGATACCCAGCAGCTCTTCCGGTGGAGCCGGAAGTCGGCTCGAAGACGATCTGGGATCCGGAAATGTGAGAGCGCACAAGCTCTCGAGTAGCGACATGTAGCCTCGTTCATCCAGGCCTGCCTCAGATGTTCGCGATCCAGCAGAAGATGAGGTGCGAAAGCGCGAGAGACTGCGATACATGTGAAAAGCCTCGGGCCATGATGTGGTGATACCGATCAGTCGACGCAAAAGCTTCGATTTGTCTGTGACACTCATCGTGATTCCGGCTTCGTGTAGTCGAGAGAGCAAGTTGCGGGCGGACGAAAGGTCCTTAAGCTTGACACATGCGTCCAGTACAGGACTGATAATGGCCATGTCGAAAGCAAGCGAGCGTGGAGCTTTGCGACGTGTCGAACCGGATAACCTGCTGGAGGGTGCGGCCGTGATAGGTTGTTGAGCGAGAAGGTCGTCTACAAGTTTCATGGCCGATGGTAGCGATGGCAGGAATGCTTCGCAGTATGCCCTAAGCAACGGGGTGACGAGAAGAGGCGTCGGTGGAATTCCAGTAGAACAGACATGGTCATATAGCAACTGTGCCTCGTGAATCTGGTTGGGAGAGGGATTTGGAGTGTCTTCTGAAACCGAGTTACTGAGCAGTCCGAACATGAGGATGCTGTAGCATTCATCATCGAGCGCGATGGAACGACTCGGATCGATCGCAGATTGCACCTGGTCTAATAACTCGAGCGCATCCTCACTGCTCTGCAGCTCGTTGAGCTCCTCTGTATGCAGACGCAGCAACACGCATAGGGTGCTATAGTCAAACATGCCAGGCTTGTATACTTGCCGAGCTGTCTGCCGAGCATGTGCAGGACTGACGACGAGGGCTTCGTATCTCAACAAAGCATTCCAAGACGCCGTGTTGTTTGCCATTTGCGGATTCGATTCCACCTCTCTTTGCAGCTGATTTACGTGCTTGCGCAACTTGTCCATCCGCTCCAAGCTGGTCTCTGTGTTGGACAGCACGAGCTCACAGAGCGACATGACGGTTGCAGGAAGATCGTCTGGACTGATGCTTGCCTCCTCTCGAGCAAGCTCTAGTCGCTGATCCTCGGCTTCGCCAGTCCGAATTACCGCTGTGAATACTCTGATCATCGTATTGCGCAGATCGGCTGACGGAGTGACACCGGAGATGGACATGTCGTGCCAGACTTTGATAGCGTGCTTGTACGAGCGACGTCGAGCCAGGTGAGAGATGACCAGGTTCCATTCAATAGATGTGGTCTGCCATTCGGGATAGCTAGCACGAAGATGAAGAAAAGCATCGCGCAGATCCAAGCTCTGGTCCGATGACAGGCAGAACACCTGCAGCTGTCGGTGCAGATCAGTTGGGCCGATGCGAAAGCCGAAACGCTGGTTCATATCCTCGAACATTTGTTGACATGCTTCGACAAGGACACATTCCATACGGCCCTCGGTTTGAGAGTGTTGGACCAGATATCGAATGGCTGTCTGGATGTCGTTCTTACGAACGGGGAATTTGGTCTGGTATGGTTCCGCAGCAGTTGAAGACGAATCTCTGACGTCTTGTACTTGTCGCTCGTGAGCTTGAGTGAGCAAGGTATATGCTTCGATGATGGCGGCTGGCTCACGGGTACTGATAGCTTGTCGAAATGTGTTGACGGCTTGTCGTGATGCCGATGCGACCTCGTGGGACACCTTCGGCCTCGTCAATGATGCCGTGTTGTTGCAAGTAGGAGCTGGGACACGTGCGTCGAAAAAGTGCGATGAGGCTGTGTTCTTGGTTTGAGGATGTCGGCTAGACGCTCGGTCGTTGTGCTCCTCAGCGTCTTGGTTGACGTACGTCGAATCATAAACATACCGACTTGAGCTCGAGTTCGAAGCGGCTCGAAGGCGTATATGAAGTGGATGCGCTAGCTCGAGTTGTCGAGGAAGCTGCGAGGAGGCTCGCAGTAGGCGAGGTGGGGGCACGAGACAGAGCAGCATGGACGCTGATCAGTACGTGGAGGAGTGATCTGTATATGGTACCTCCATCTTCCGTACCTAGACCAGCCAGTAGTTCTGAGGGCGAGCGTTTCGGGATGCTGTTGGGCTATGTCAAGGGCGAGGTAGGGCGATGGGCAGTAGTTCAACTATGTCTCGATACGAGGCCAAGGTGGAGTTGGACAAGAGGACAAGAGGTTAACAAGAATCGTGAATATGACAACGTTGTTCTGCATGGTAAAAATCTCTTTGGACCCTGTCCAGATCGGGGATTTCTTGCATTTCCTTGATGTATCGGCGATCTTTTTGCTTCTATTTTGGGTCTGTCTTTATGGTACAACAATTTCGGTAGCCTTTTTGATTTTGTGTGAACACTATCGTGGTGTCTCGTGCTGCGACACTGTGCGTCTTGCTGAAGGTAATGTAATAGGTACGCTCAATCAAGGCTACTACAACAGACAAGAAGACTTCCGACCAAGAGTCCCAACATCAAAGGTACGCGACAGCGTACAATACTTTACAGCTTGTAAGCTACAAGGGTCTTGCAATCATCAAGCCAAGGCAGAGCGTCGGACCAATGTATCGATATGCGCACGTATGCTCGGGATCAAAAAGCCGATACACTCGCGAAATGCGGTGAAAGCCCGTCACGAATCACGAATCACGAATCACGAATCATGAATCATGAATCATGAATCATGAATCACGAATCACACTCAGGAATCTTGAAAAATCGTGAATGCTCCGGTCCGTCAGGTCAATTCTGGCGGCCTGATTTGACGCAGTGCTGCAACTCTTCATTCACCTGCAGCACTGCATGTGTGTGTGTCTGGGTGATGTGCCGCAAAACTGGGTCAAGCAAAACGCCTTCATCGTCGGGAGAGCCCCGCAAGCAAGCAAGAAAGCACAAGAGACAGTGCGAAGCGTTGGCACAATTTATCGGCCAAGATCGTCCGAAGGAAGGAGGCGTTCGTCAAGCTGTGTCCTCGCGCCGTCTGACGCGGTGGAATTTGACTTCAAGGAGGGATCGCCAAACGATCGTGAATGTGAAGTCTTATACAGCATTGCAGCGCACAAGAAGAGGATAACGGCAGTTAACCAGTTTGATCTGATAGATGAGCCCGGCTGCTGTGAGCCGATGTGAAAAAGGCATGCGCACGGTTCCTTTTTGAGAAGAATAGGGGAAGCACAAGGGACGAAGAGACCAGTCGGACCAGCCGAGGCGGGTGTCTGATTTCCCTGGTGTATTTACTCGTGACTCTCTCTGACCGATCCTTGTGCATGAATCGTGAATGTTGGCAACCTTTTGCGATGACAGGAAACCGCAGAAAAAAGGACAGCTTAACTTAGCGGTAGAACAAATAGCACTTTGGGTCCAGCCATGTACTCTAACTACTGTAACTTATGATAACGAAAAGGAAAGGTGAAGCAAAATTAACACCAAATGCGCAGACTTGACCGGTAAACGTGTCCTTCGTGTGCACATCTCTGAATATATATGTGTGTGTGTTTGCACGTTGGCAATTCAATGCGGTCTCCTGGTTGAGTCTGATTGAGATCCAGTTGGGGGAAAGCAGCTGGCCTGTGTTTGGCCATGGACCAAAGGCGAGCTACATTCATTGACACGAGCATGTCGGCGCTGCTGAAAGTGGAACGCTAGTGGCCCAGCTCCTTTCGTGTTTGAAAGTGTCGAGCTGGCCTAGAAAGCCGGTGATCTCCTGTGACATTCACGATTGAGGGATCGCGTCGTCCAGCTGCGTGATTCGTGATTGTGTGCGTGACTTTGTGGGAGAGGACCACTCAAGACGTGAGACTAACTTACTATTTTTCTTCCTTTTCTTTTCTTTTCTTTTCTGTTTTTTTTTGTTGGCTTGTTTTTCACTTGTGACGGTTGCTGATCCCCACGTCTAGTCTCGTCTGGCGCTGACGCAAAGTGGCATACTCACGACTTGACTTAGGTTAGCTGGATATTTCATGTTGAATCATGAATGTGCACGATCTTCTTGTGCTGTTGTGCTCGCCTTTCTGCCCGCGTGTTCCTTATCCGACCATCGATGCGCTCGCTGGATGGCTTCTGTCCGACTCTTCTTCTTCATCTTCTTCGTCATATCTGCTCGAAAAGGGCCTGCCCAGTATCACGCCTTTTGCGCATATTCCCATTTCCGGCTTCCAACCTGCCAACTTGATTTCAATTTCTTTCATCTTGTTCTTCCATTCGGTCCCATCCCATCCCCTCCTCGCCATCACCAACCACCGTCACGTCGCTCTCGTAGCGTCGTGATTTTTCCATTACCAACTTACGCCGTCTTCTGCAGGACATCTCTGGCCCCATCTCATCAAGGTATCGATCCATGCACCGCGACTCATCAGCTCCCGTATCCTGGTCTGGCCAACATCGTCACGAGCAAGTTTGGACGGCGCACCGCATATCCCTAAGGACCATCTGAGGCCTCCTTGGTCCTTCTCGATAAACAAACCCAACCTTGCTTCGGATCGTCTTTTTGCGATTTTCCGCATGCTTCTCTTCCACCATTAACACAAACCTCTTTGACTGGATACCAAGGCTGAGCTTGCGTCGCTCAGCGGGACCATGAGCATCGGGTCAGGGGAAGCCAGCTCAGATAGCATCCAGGTTCATCCTGGCCCTGCTGCGGCCGGATCCACCCCTTCTGCCAACCCTGAGCCCCTACCTCACACACCTACTCCACCACTGCCTTCAAAGCAACAGCAAAGTGCGCTCATCTCATCACAGCAACAGCAGATTCAGCATCATCAACAAGGCCAGTTGCCATCACCACAAGATGCTTCTTCAACATCGATTGCACCCGTGACCACCTCGGCCGATCCGGCACCATCGACGCCAGCCACAACACCACCCACAGACCAAGCGCCGCAACGTCCACCGCCTCCTGCCAGCGCTGTCAGTCTGCACGCTGCAGCCGCTGCGGCCAACAGGCAGGCTGGCGCCCAAAGCAATTCCACATCCCAGCTCGCTCCATCGTCCGCATCCAATGGAAAGACGGGCGCCGATAGCGCGCCCAAAAAGGCAGCCAAACCGAAAACCACTAAAGCACCAGGTGCTACTAAACCAAAGCAGAAGAGAAAAGCGAATCAGGCGGGTGTGAACGATGAAGTCGTTTATCGTCCAGCGCTAAGTACAGCCGGCGGCACCATCGGAGCCGCGCCTGACTCCACCATACCGGCCATGCTGAGTGCAGCTGGTGGTGGACGCAAAGCAATGCCAGAGCTCGTGCTGCCTTTTCAACTGCCTTTCGTTGATGTTCGACCCGAGATGCCCATGCTCGACAACGCGAGCGTACAGGCAGCCATGGCTATGGGCGCTTCAGAGACATCTTCCCTCGACACAGGCAGCGACAGCGACGACTACTCGGTCCTCTCTGACAATTCAGATCTGGATCAGGAAGCCGAGGAGAGTCGTAAAGACGCGCGCAGACGCAAAAGAGAGCCCGCCACCATCGAAGAGAGTCTTGTCCTTCTGCAGTCGCTACGACAGTCGCGCCTCTCGCATCTTTCTTCGCTTCTCACTCCTTTCAGTCAACGTGTGAGATCGGGCATGATCTATCCTAACGTGCTGCCGCTCAGCCTGCTGCATGGTCTCAATCCGCGAGACCCCCACGTTCTCATTCAGCTCGGACGGGCCGACATCCACGTCGGCCCTCACGTCTTTCTCAAGACCAAGTTCTGGGAGGTGCGTCCCGACTACGAGCTGCCGCCCACTATGAACACGCTTGGCGGCATGCATGCGCCAGGCCCTTACGCCACTTTATCGGTCTATCCGCGTTTGCCTGTTCCCCAGCCGATGGCGCAGCAATTGCCTCAGCCCCAGCCTGCCAAGCTGCCTCTGCCGCGTGCAGCGCCCAGTCCCGTCGCCCCCCAACCGAGCGTACCGTTGGCTCGGCCGCCCATTGCACCAAACAAGTCTCCGGTAGCGCGTCCCGCAACAACGTCCACTCCAGCTGCAACCGCAAGCAATGCCACAATGCCCGCCACATTGAATCCACCTGCATCCAGGCAAATCAGCCTGACGACATCTGCGGTTTTGCCGACACCCACTCTTCCCGCAACACCGATGCAAAGCTCGACAGCTGTTCGACCTGTAGTCACGCTCAAAGCTGCTATTCCCGCTCCTGCAACACCCACCGCGTCGACACCGATGGTCAAGCTGCCTGCATTGAGCGCCGGCATCGCTTCAACCCCAACTACGGCTTCAGCAACCTCACTGTCAACAGCCCCAAAGGTCTCAATTCCCGTTGCAGCTTCGCCACCCGTGTCTGGATCGACGACTCCCACTTCAGCTAGTTCTGACAGCAAGCCCGCTACGTCCATCACAACATCAACAGCCACTCCACTGGCGCCCAAGCCCATGTCAGTATCTGTATCGCTTCCGCGACCCCCGATGACGACGCCGTCACTGCCCAGACCGCCGAGCATCAATCAGAACAACGTCCCGTCGAGTGTCAACCCTGCGACCAGCTCCAGCAGCTCAGCTGCAGGCTCGGCGGCGCCTCGAAAGGCTCTTTCTCCGGTAAGCGCGGCTTCAGCCGAGCAAGGCGGCACAGGAGCCAACGCCAACGTCAACGCGACTCCGTCTGCAGCATCACCATTAGCTGCAAAGGTTGCAGCAGCGCCTTTTGAGACCTCTACATCTACGAATGCCGCTAGTGCTACTGTGTCGAGCCAGGGTTCGACAGCTGCCAAGCCAGCAGCGCCTACCAACACCAATGCCAACACGGCCTCTCCACAAGCGCCGTCACGTCCATCGGGCGTTCCCCCTCCGCCAGCGATCGATGCTGTTTTAGTGTCTCGGGTGAATGCTACCGCAGCGCTCAACCCAGAGCTGCAGGAGCTTCTGCACATCGCCGCCTCAGGCAAGGCGAATCCTAATCAGCTGAAAGCGCTCGGCGTCTGGATCCAAGCCATTACGGCTCAGCTCAGACAAGACGAGGCTCGCAACGCGGCTGCTGCCGGCAATACAGCGGCAGCATCGGGCTCTCGCGCTGGTAACACGGCATCGACCACAGCAGAAGGGAAGAAGTCGAAGAAGAGCAAGGTAGACGAAGCTGCCAAAGCTAGCAAGAAACAGGCCAAGATTGAGGAGCGCGAAGCCAAGAAGAAGGCCAAGGCCGAAGCTAAAGCAAAGGCACAGGCGGACAAACAGCAGGCACAGAAGCAGCAGAAGCAAAAGCAAGCGCATGCACAACCGCAGCAGACGCCACAACAGCAGAAAACGCAGCAAACACAACATCAGCCGCCGGTCTCCAACAAGCTGCGTCATCCTCCGCCTGGCTGGCCGACCGACGGACCACCTAAGCCGCCCGTCATCATCGTCGAGTTTCGAGAGAACCCGAGCATGCGCTTCATCCTGCCCTTGTGGAAGTGTCTGGTGGAGCGTACCGAGGGCGTCGAGCGGCCATCATCGCCAAAGGTGAAAAAGGAGAGACGTAGCTTTTTTGACAACGACTCGGATGACGAGGATAGCCCAAGGATCGAGCCTGAACTGAAACTGAGTTTCTTCGCGCCTTCGCTCGGTTCAGATGCCGCAGATGGAAGTGGATTGCGCGAGCTTGAAGAGGAGTTGAAGCGCAAGGCTGCCGAGGAAGCCAAGCTCAATGCCGCCAGTGCAGCTTCGACGGGAGGGCAGGGTGATGCTGCGCGCTCGTCTGCATCGCCCGAGGCCGCGTCTGCTGCTGTCGCCAGTGACAAGGCCGTCGACGACAGTACAAGCTCGCAGGAAAAGAAGAAAAAGGGAGGACCAAGTGATGGCAGCAGCAAGAAGGGCAGCAAAGCGACCAATCAGGCGTCTTCCGATGCGAGCCTTTCGTCGGACTATTCGCAGAGCAAGAAGCACGAAGTCTATCCACTCACATGGAGCATCAAGGGAGGCGTTACTGAGAGTCTCTGGGAGGCTTTTGGTCGTGTGCCTGGCACGATGACGTGTCAGCCGGTGAAACGCGAACCCGAGATCGAGCTCGAACCGGACGTGGCCGAATTTCTGGTGCCCGAAATTCGATACCACCTGCTCGACCTGCCCATGGAAGAGATCAAGATTCACAAGGAGACGACTGACACGTTTGTGGATCTGTACAGCCAGATGCCCGATCGACGCTTTATCCTGCCACGTGTGGCTCCTGCGCTCCTACCCGCAGGCCTCGAGGACCATCTTCACGATCGGTTTGCGGTTCGCACCCAGTGCGTGCAGGACCGACCGATAGTGAAGCGAAAAGCGGGTGCACGTGAAGACGACGTAAGCTTCTCGTACGAAGGCATCGGTCTCACCGTCATTGGACCCAATGGGGTCAAGACCGAGCCTGGCGCCACGGCACCGCCCAAGCCGCCGAAGCGTAAGCGACACGTTGCAACGCACAACCCGGATGGGTCGATCAAGAGTTGTGGAGCGTGTGGCAAGACCAAGACGCCCATGTGGCGTCGCGGACCCAAGGGACCATCGCAGCTGTGCAATGCGTGTGGTGCGCGATGGAAGGCAGGTCGCCTGGTGGTCCCTGAAGTGGCGCCTGCACCGATCATCGAAGCGGAAGAGGACAAGTCCAAAGAGGAGGAAGCCCGCAAGGAGGATGAGGTGCAAGCATCGATGCACGGTAGCAACGCGCTGGTGATTCCACAAAGCTCGGGCGCTGACGATGCTAGCTACACGGTGATGGCTTCGAATGGACTGGTGGGAGCTGCTGCGTTTGGCGACCACTTCTCGTTGTCTTCAAAAGACGAAAGTGGGATAGACTTTGGAGCAAGCCACCTGAGCCGTGGCTCATCGAGTCCGAGCCCATTCATCCGATCGCCCATCCCTGAAGACGATGTGATGCCCGCATCGGTAGATCCGAGCATGCTTTCGGGATCGAATCGCGTTTTTTCTCATCGCCGATGATCGATCGCTGCGCCTACAAAGGCCACACACACACATTCCCGATTCGAGAAATACGAAATGTACTAGTACGAAAGATGCGAAGGTGTTCACGGCTGAGTCTTGAGATCGGCGTCCGAGTGACTTGTACTGCGGCGACAATTGACGATTGTGAATCGTGAAGCATGCATAGCTCGGCATTCAACAGAATAGCGGCACAGGACGATCAGGGTTCGTGTTCGTGTCAAGGCTTGTTGCCGTAGCGTCGTAGCAGACACAGCATAGAGCGATGCCGTGCTGCAGACATGGTCAAGTTGGCGAAGATTTATCGGCATTGCATCCGGCGTGAAGCAGGTCAAGTCAAAGACGCGCGCTTTTTGGCACTCAGGTCTGGCCATCAGGGCAGCCGATAGCGGCAGAAGCCATCTGTTGCTTCAAAGCGAAACAAGAGAGTCGCGAGTACAATCACGAATCCATGAATATGAACCACAAATCACGAATGCAAATCACAAATCGTGATTAGGTTGCCTCGCAAGTCCGAGACTAGTTTTTACGAACTTTCGTTTTTGAACAGAATCACGAAGATCCGAGGGGTGAAGTACCGAGCCATGCGACCATCGCCAAGTCCGTCCTTCTTGGTTGAATCGAAAAGCGCTGGATTTCCGTGCTTGCTTGCTACAATCTGAAAGCGCTGAAGGCGCCGCGATGGAATCGTGAATCGTGGGCCGTGAACCGCAGCAGCGGATTGCTGTGAGAGAAGCCGTTCGCCAATCAAGACGCGGCGTACTTCGGCCAAATCGTGAATCCTGAATGGTGCTTGCCAAGCCCCGTGCAGGAAGCTCTTGAATGCACCGAGCAATCGAGCTGCCGTCAGTCTTGGCGCGCGAGTGAGTCGCGTGTTGTTGTTTTACAGCAAGCAAACCAAAACAAAGCGCTTCACACCGAGTCACAAAGTCTAAATCGTGTGCTTCTCAGGGCAAATACCAATCACGAATCCAAGTTGCGTTTTGCCAGCGAGCTCTTGCTTTACCTAACGACGCTAACTGAATTCATATTTGGATGCTGCCAACCTGTGTTTATTTTCTCGTGTCTAGTCACGGTGTCTCGATCTGTCTGTTTTTACACGCCTCTATTCAGGGTTCAGAGCCAGCCAGCCACAAATGAAATGGCCTCGGTGGTGCGTGCATCGCTCAGGTCCTCTGTGGTGCACACCGATCGCTCAACGGCATGGACGCAGCGCCTTCGTCTGCCCCTCCCTGCACCTGCATCTATCACTGCAGACTCTCCATCTGACCGGCACGCTCATCCAGCGCAGGCAGATAACCGCGCTGAGCCCGAGACAAAGCCAGTCGCACCAGCAACTGCCATTTCAACTCAAGCATTCGTGGTTGGCATGAGAGAACGAGATTGTGACAGACATGTTCCAGGTCGAAGAGTAAATCGAAGCACAGCTTGCGTTTCCGCCAGAGTTTTGAGTTGATTCAACAAATATTTATGTTACTCTCAGTCACGAGTTAGCAGCCGTCTGGCAAGGCAGCAGACAGCTCCTTTGCCTGCCATTTACCGAAAAAATGTGACGAGTGGGCTTCACAAAGATGCTGCCGCTGCTGTTGTGCCCCCTTTTTTCCCGAAGCGGCTTGGCTCCTTTGTGCCTCGGCGTATGCAGCGGAAAGCCAGCGAAGTTAACTTGGCTGTCCTTTCGTGCGCGTTCTCTCTTCCACCCCTCCGCTCACTCATCCTCGACACCGCCTCGACGCTTTCCGAGCGTTGATCTCGACTCTTGATCTCCTTCGACGTTCCTATCTTCCATCGACCTCCCTTGTCGTCACCATCACTTCACCCCACTCAGACCCATCTAGTCCCGCTCAGTCCCACCTGAACCCACTCACCACCCTTTGTTCGCTTTTCCTTCTTAGGTAAGCCTTTCGCTGCGTCTGTGTGAAAAAGCCATCGTTGGCCATCTTTGTCTTTGGTTCGCTTACTGACACTACAGTCTCACTGCCGTCAACACATCCTCACTTTATCGTCAAACAGAAGCGGACTTTCCAGGAGGCAGGGAACCCCCGCACGTGTACATCATGTCGTACCAACGACCCCAAGATCCTTACATTCACTCCAACGCCTCTCAATACGATGAGCGTTATCAGCCCAGCTACCAGCAGGGCTACGGTGGTCAGCAGGCTGGCGGATACAGCGACTACCCTGACCACGCCTCTGGCTATCACGGCTCCTATAAGGAGTCTTCCGAGGGTCTCTACAATACTCAGGCTGCCGGTGCTGCTGCTGGCGCTGGTTATGGCCAGCACCGCAATGCCGCTACCAATAACGCTGCCACTTACTCGTACGCCAAGCCGAAACGCGGAGTTTCCAAGTGGATCAAGTTTGGTATCCCGCTCCTTATTCTCATCATTGCTGGTGCGGTTGTAGGTGGCATCTTTGGCGCACGAGCCGCCAAGGACAACAACAGCAATTCTAGCGGAGGATCCAGCGGCGGCAGTGGAGGCACCAGCAGCGGCTCGACCCCCAACGTTCAGGGCGCTGCTCTTTCTGCCGCTCAGCAGGCTGCCAAAAACGGTGGAAACAACATGCTCTTCTACCAAGGTACCGACCCATACGGAAACCCTGCCTTTGTCTCGAGTAACGTCGACACCTCAGCCCCGCCCTACAATGGCGTAGCTCACAACCAGTCTTGTGCCGATTCGTGGACCCCCACCAACAGCCTTACCAATCTGCGTTCTCACCCTCGTATCATGACCACCCAGGCCCAGTGGGACTGCTTGCCCACCAAGATCGCCAACGATGCCTACCTCACCGTCTGGAACACCACCATCTTCAACAATGCCACCAACTGGGCTAGCGAGCCACCTGTCGCATACATCGCCGATGGTGGCTTCGGTGGCTCCGGTATCCTCGATGTCAGTCGAAACATCCAGCAGCGTGTCAAGGCCTGGGCTTATGCTTACAAGCTCTCCAAAAACACCATGTACAAGGACCGCCTGTACCGCGAGCTCAACAACGCTGCCGGTAACACCGCCACTTTCTTCGGTCAGAACGGCACGCGCTGGAACGCTGATCACTTCCTAGATGTCGCCGAAATGACTTCTGCTTTCGCCATGGCCTACGACTGGCTCTACGACGACTGGAACTCCACCCAACAGACAATGATCCGTAACGCCATTCTCCAGTACGGTCTTCTTCCCGGCCTCAACCAGTACGCCACCGACGCAGGATGGTGGAAGCAGCCCGCCAATGGAGACGGCAACTGGAATTGTGTCTGCAACGGCGGTATGCTCACCGGTGCCCTTGCTATCCGCGGCGACGGCGATGCCAACGCCACTGCTACCGCTGACAGCATCATCAACTCGGCGCTCAACAACATGAAGGCCAACTGCATGCGCGGTGTCTACGACGACGGCACCTGGACCGAAACCGCCAATTACTGGTACTTTGGCACCAACGCTCATGGCCGTGCTCTCTCGGCACTTATCTCGGCCACCGGATCCGACCAGGGACTCATGGCGGAAAACCCCAACTGGTACAAAACCTCGGCTTTCCACATGTACGTCTCGGGTCCCGGCGGTCTTTTTGCCTACGGTGACAACGGTCCCAACAAGTTTGCCACCACCGCCAACCAGCTTATGCTTTACTCGAAGCTCTCTAACGATGCCCGTGCCGCTCTCTACCAGCGTGATCGCGCTGACGCCGCATTCGACCCGCTCAGCATGTTCTGGTATGAGCCCACCGCTAAGGGCGCTTTTTGGAACGGTCTTCCCCTTGACCGCTACTTTGACGACACTCGAGGCTCGTGGGCCAGCATGCGCAGCTCGTGGACTGATCCCAGCGCTGTTTTCGTCGGCATCAAGGCTTCCATCCTCACCGGTCATCAGACGCACGGTGATCTGGATGCGGGTGACTTTGTGCTCGATGCGCTTGGAACTCGATGGGCTGGTGAGTACGGCAACGGCAACTACCTCTCCACCGACTACTTTTCCAACGAAACGCAGGGCTCAGCTCGATGGACCTACTACCGCAAGGCTACCGACGGTCAGAACACGCTCACCATCAACTTGCAGAACCAGGACGTCAACTGCATGCCCATCAACCAATTTAACTCGACGGGTGTTGCGCAGACTGGTGACCTCTCCTTCAAGCCTGCCACCACGGACGCAGTGCAGTTTATCAGCGATTTGAGCAGCTGCTACAGCCAGCCCGCCGGCACCGTGCAGCGAGGTATCCGCATGCTCAACGGTCGTCGTCAGGTTCTCGTGCAGGACGAGATCGCCCAGTCGAGTCAAATCACCGATGTCCAATGGCGTGTTCAGACCAACGCCACTGTCTCGATCTCGTCTGACGGCAAGACTGCCACTTTGACGCAGAGCTCCATCACTAACCCCAACGCCGCCATCAATGTGAAAGCCAGCCTCGGGGGCACCAAGACCATGAAGGTGCAGATCCTGAGTCCGTCCACCGCTGTCTTTAGTGTTGACGGCCCTCCCGCTAATCGCATCTACGGCACTGCCGTCGCTTCTGCAGCACCAGAAGACTCAGACATACCCAACACAGGCGTTACCGCGCTCCAGATCGAGCTCGGCGGCACTCAATCTGGCTCGAAGACGTTGCAGGTCGTGTGGCAGCCCCAGTGGGACTCGCTCTCCGCCGAGGACCAGGCGACTCCCAAGTCGGTCCCGCTCAGCCAGTGGAGCCTCACCTCGCACAACTAGAGCGTACGTAGCTAGCTAGCTGCCTTGTCAAAATGACCGAGCCTGACACTGGGCTGGGTCACGCAACCCTGCCCCACCTTATGATTCAGACTCATACATGGACGTTTCCTGACCTCAGTCAACCCTGCCTGTTGAGAGCGGGTACTTGGCCAGCCTGAGATATTTCTTTCTCTACTCTGCTTCTTAGTCTGTAACGACTCTTTGGGTTTCCCTCGACCAAGCCCGCAAATCGAACATTCTCTAGTATCTGTGATTTAGCTCGTTTCATCTTAGTTGAACACTGTCCTTTCGCCCAATTCTCGGCTGTGGTTTGGCTATGTGGCGCTTGATCTCGGAACGCACGCAAGTCGGGGCGAAATTGTCGGGTAACTTAAGTATGTAATATCAATCGTGAATGTGAATCGTGAACTGCTGGCTTTAAATTGGGTTGTCACAAAGCAAGTCGTCCATTTGTCGGACGAGCAAGACAGCTCAAGAATCCATCAAGGTTTGGATTTTTCGGATCTGACGTGTGACGCTGACGGTCATGTAATCACGAATCCAGAGTCCGTTCGAGCCAAGGCCGGTGCGCAGACATTCGTGATTCATGCTGAACTACGCAATACGAGGAGAGTCGGGCGAACAAGCAATCGAGCAAATGCCGCGAGATTTCGCGGAGTGAACGTCCAGTCACAATTCACGATTAGCGAATCGTGGTGGTTCATCTAAGAAGAGGTGATGTTCGCTTATTGATGCGACCCAGCCCGATGTCGCCAGGACAGCGTGCTGAGTCCAGCAGCCAATACGTCCTATGAAGCGCTTCGGGTAAGCTGCATTCATGATTCGTGTACGGTGATGGAAGATCACGATAGCAGCGCTACGTGTTGGTGGTAATTTTACCAAGCCTCGTGTGAAAGCACTTTGGGTGGAAGCCTGTCATTGGTGGTTACCACCCCACATTTCGGCCCTACATGCATGTTTTGGTGTTTGCCCGCGTCCTGTATCGAACGTTGCGACTTACGATGATTTCAAGAACTAGGCGTTGTCCTCTTCGCCACCTCGGACAAGTGCTTCTTTATATAACGGATGCCTGCATTTCTCCCGCCGTCTTTCCTTCCATCTGACATCCTACCTTGACCTTCGGATCCACTTGCGTGGCAGGGAAGACACACAAGATGGCTTCTGCACTACCTCCGTGCGAACAGCCTCTGCTGACGCCCGAATACCACGATGTCATCATCGTCGGCGCTGGCATCTCAGGGATCGCTATGGCGTGTCAGCTCAAGCGAAAGCTCAACATCCACGATTTCAAGATCCTCGAACGAAGTCCCGACCCGTCTGGGACATGGACCAACAACTCGTACCCTGGATGTGCTTGCGACGTACCTGCTCCCGTCTACTCGTTTTCCTTCGCCACCAAAGGCGACTGGTCGACGTTCTATCCGCAGCAGAAGGAGCTGAAGAGGTACTTTGGCACTGTAGCTGCTGAGCACGATCTGCAGAAGAATTTCCATTTCCAAACCACCGTCCAGGAGGCCAGATACGACCGCGATACCGGACTGTGGCACATCTGGAGTCAAGACTGGACTCGCGCCCAGCGTGAAGGGCAGCAGCATCATTTTGTGTGCAAGTTCTTCGTCAGCGCCGTCGGTGGATTGTCTCAACCCAAAGCATGTGATATCGATGGACACGAATCGTTCGCAGGACCCATCTTTCACACTGCAGCATGGGACCACTCGGTCGACCTCAAGGGCAAAGATGTGATTCTGGTCGGCAACGGCTGCTCGGCCACTCAATGCGTACCGTACCTAGCAGAACACTCGAACAAGCTGACCCAATTCGTTCGTTCTAAACATTGGATCGCTCCGCATCCGCATCAACCGTTCGACTCGATTCCTGGCTTCAAGTGGTTGCTAAAACACTTTGTGTTTGTACGCAAATTTCAACGTCTGCTGATCTGGTTGGTGCTGGAATCACACTTTATCATGATCCTTCAGAACCCGTTAGGAAGATTGTTCCGCTGGAGCTGGAGGAGGAAGTGCGAAGCCCACATGAAAAAGAACGCTCCCAAGGAGTACTGGGACATGCTTTTGCCGAACAAGGACGAGCTGATGGTGGGTTGCAAACGTCGAATCATTGATGATGATTACCTACCCACGTTGCGTCTGCCTCACGTCAGTGTGGTCAACGTCAAACTGGCACGCATCGAGCCGAACCACGTTGTTCTCGCAGATGGACGAAAGATCAAGGCCGACGTCATTGTCATGGCGAACGGGTTCGAGCCGCACGCAGCCGGAGCACCGATGAAGGTTGTCGGCGTCAACCGAACGCTGCACGAGCACTGGGAAAAGTATGGCGAGGGCGGAATGATCGCCTATCGATCCTCGCTCAATGCGGGCTTTCCGAACATGGGCTCGATCAACGCTGCCAACACAGGGACGGGCAACCAATCGCTCATCTTTGCTTCCGAATGCACGGTTAACTTCCTGCTCGAAGTCGCGAAACCCATCCTCGCTGCCCCGCGTCCGCCGACGTTTGCTATCGAGCACATGCCCACCACCACGTTCTCCAACGACACGCGACTACACAACTACAAGATCCCCACTTTCGAGGTCAAACTCAAGGCTGAATTGGACGAACAGCACTGGATCGCCAAATGCATGTCCAAACTCGTCTTCACCAGCGGCTGCAAGAGCTGGTACATCGATGCTAAGAGCGGAAGGGTGACCAGCATGCAGCCTGACTGGCAGATCAACTACATGCTCAAGGCTACCTTCCCCAAGTGGGACGATTTCAAATACACCGGCTTGAAAAATGCCGGTGCCAAAGTACCGCAATGCGTTCCCTGGTGGAAAGTGTGTGGTGACTGGCTTGGGTTGGGTCATGTCAAGTATGTTGATCCCAAGGAGACCCCTCAGATCAACCGCGCTTCTATGGACGCCTGACCGTGTGGATACATCCTCACTTGATACTTGATAAGTTCACCCCTATACCGACACATGATCCTTGCTTCAATGCTTGTTGTGCAACGCTATATTAACCTTCGCACAGGACTGTCGTGGCTGTTAGTGTGTTGAATATCGTACCAAACACGTATGTGAGTGCACTACTTCAGGAGCTGAAGCACACAGACCAGGCACTTGGCGACTCGTGACTTTGTGACATACACGATGTGAGTCCAATCGCCCATATTAATTCGTGAACGCGGCCCCATGTCCCGTGTCTGCACACCGTGTCCGAGAGGGGGTGCGGTGTTAGACCGTGGAAGCTAGGTGAACACATTCGTGATTAGTTCTCGCGCGAAATTCACATCGTGATTTCATGGTATAATTTGCTTCCGCGTGAATCGTGAATAGTGAATCGTGGATCGGGAAGTGCCGCTGGTCGGGAAAAACCCGCCTTGCTAAGAGGTATTCACATTCACGATTCTTTACGTTTGACGATTTTTGATGAGTATTTTTTGAGATTCACAATTTGCTCATCTATGACCGTGACCTCAGGAGTTTTTTTTTTTTTTTTTTGGTTGGCTCAGCCTGAAGCCTGTTCTTCGTGCTTCCGAGAGCAGGCGAGCGAGTGTGAGTGCAGAGAGTGGAACTCGGGATACACCACGAGTCGTGAGTGGAGTGGTGTCGACATTCTCATCATGCCTGGTCGACGTCGTTACCTTGTTGCACTTGCTCGGTCAGACTTGAACACATCATCAAAGTAGGCATCAACGCCAGCGACGACATCATCACTCGTCGAATTTAAAAGGATCGCCCAAAGCCTACTCATAACCGAGAGTTTGGAATCCTTGCACGTCGTACCCGCACCTTCTCAACTGCGCATCGCCGCTCAGAAGCAAAACGTCGTAGTTGCGCATCGGACAACAGCACCAAGTACGACACTAAAAGTCGAACGCAGGATACTTTCAACCAGACTCGCACCGAAGTCCTTCGCCTAGCGCCGGCTTCGACCACTAGCAAAACATAGGTAGCGTTTATCACGCCGGTTAGCAACGATCTCTACGTTCTGCAGCTGGGCCAACAGGCATCGTGTACGACAGCTTCTCTGTAGTTCTCGCTTTGCTTTCCAGCCAGAAAACTTGCCTAGGCCTTTGGCAGCTAAAGATTCACAGCTGAAGATAAGATGGCGCACGCAGACCACACACGAGATCCCTGCCCGTGGGTTATCCTGAACGACTTCGGTGGAGCGTTTGCTATGGGTGCGGTGGGCGGCACCATCTGGCACGGTATTAAAGGAGCGCGCAATTCGCCTCGCGGTGAGCGTCTGCCTGGTTCGCTGTCCGCGATCAAGGCGCGCGCTCCGGTGCTCGGCGGAAACTTTGGCGTTTGGGGCGGAATGTTCTCCTCGTTTGATTGCGCTGTCAAAGGCATCCGTCAAAAAGAAGATCCCTGGAACGCCATCATCGCTGGCTTCATGACTGGTGGCGGACTGGCAATTCGAAGCGGACCCAAAACAGCTATCGGAAGCGGCATCATGTGCGGCATCCTGCTCGGCGTGTTCGAAGGCGTAGGCGTGCTCATGCAAAGGATGATGGCCGAGGGGAATAAACAGGTCGCTCCCATCATTCCGGATACCCTACCTGGCTCAGCACCAGCCGGCTCGCCCGCATTGTCAGGCGCACAATAGACCGCTTTACCAATCCTATTCGCATCCCCCAAAACCGCGCGCCTTCCCTCAGCCATCAGCAAGCAAGCGCTGCCCCTGCATCCGTCACCACCACTATCTTGTATCAAGCACCCAAAATCTCATCCCCACAGTCCCACACCCTAGCTTTGCATGCTTTCCTAATGCACACCTTTGTTCACCAGACACTCCCGCGCATTTACGATTGCGAGAGCAACACAACAGCAAGCGTTTGAGAATCAACACACCATCGCGACCGAGTCATACCGTCGAAACTCGATCACCGAGCACCCCACACCGCAGCCACACGACGTCGAACACGAAACACACTGATTGCACCGCTCGTGCTCGAGAGAAAACAGAACTGATTGTCCGTGGACGGATCAAGTGGGAGCAGCCTCGTCCTTGGCAGTGTCGCGCCTTGCGCGTCTGAAACACAAAAACTCTAACGCGGTCGCCTTCCTGCTGGCGACCAAGATCTGCTTTACCCTCTCGAGCTCGGAATTCAACTGCTCCTTCTCGCGTGCGTCGACCCTCCTGTACTTGTGCGAGATGGTTTCGTACACCTGTTTCAACAGGCCTTCTGCCTTTGGGCTGATAAAGTTGGTGAGCGTCTGGTGCAGGAACTCGATCTCCAACGTGGCCTGTAACATGCCTCCGAGGCCAAACCGGGGGATGCGTTGGAACGAATCTAACGTGGTAGACGCGAGGTCGTCAACGAGCGTCGTGACAGTCCGCGTGACGAGCGGCTTGGCTATACTTCGCACGTGTGCATGTACCTGAACCAACGAGAGCAGCGCTTGATAGATGAACGCATGCACCGAAGACGGCTTTGGAATGTTGGACCATTCGATCCCGGACGAAAGAATGCCGTGCGAGACGATTTCCGAGATCCAAGCCGACTTTCGTTGCACATAGTCGTTGAACAGAATCGCATCGAGTTGCGTAGATACCTCGGTGAGCGTTGCTAGGTCTTCGTCCATCTTGACTGCGTATGCATCACCAAACTGTTTCACCAGACTGGGGACGACGATGCGCGAGAGATGAGAGAGATTTGTGACACTGACAAGTACACGTGTGTCGGGATCGCGTACGTCAACCGCACTGCCCGGATGTCCCGGCACACTCTGTACAGAAAGCGCTGTCCGCGGCTCTAACGGGCTGTAGTCAGAAAAGGCAAGATGTACCAAGCCATCCAGAAAAGCGTACAGCGCATCGAGGAACGACGCTTTGATCCTCGTCGTGAACTCGGGTGCAACCGGTTGTTCCGCATTGCGATTTTTTCGACTCGCCTCCAACGCCGATGCTGGCGTCACAGCCGATCTTCCACCTGCGAGGTGAAACGCCTGACGTGCATTGCTCTTGTGGAAAGCAGCCAGTTCGCGCAGATGCAACGTCGTTGCCTGCTCGTCTGGGTTCAGTGTCCAGTCTTCCAACATGTGCAACAGCTTAGCATCTTCCTGCCAAAGCACGCACAGCACCTGCACAAAGCTGAACCGCGCATTCGTCAGCAGTCCACGCAACGAGCTAGTCGATGTGATGCCCAACGACGCTAAATCGTTGCACGCCTCCACTAGCTGTGTGAGCATCTTTCGCAGATAGTGCGCAGCTGTCGGCGAGCTCGTTCCCGTCGGCACCCAGTCTGGCGTTTGTGTCGGCAACGGCTGTCTGATCAGAATCGACATGTCAGTGAGTGAAAAAAGGTGCGAAACGAGGCTGATGTATGCATCCAACGCTTCGACTGCCCATGCTTTGTTTTTTGCCGACATGGTTGTACCACTTGTCGTCGTCGCGGACGTTGCACCACCTAATCTCGTCTTGGCCCTTGTAAACTTGCCTTCAGCGTGGTTCTTGGCCACTCTCCAGAAGTTGGGAAGCGAACCAGCGATCGTCTTGGAGAGCGACTTGACGAGATCATGTGTAGCCTTCCAGGTCTCAGCGCCTGTACACTTGTCGAATGAAGCATCGAGTCGGTCTATGAAACGCATGCTACGAATGCTCTTCTGAAGATCCCTCGCACGGTCGCGATCGGCTGCACTGCTAGATGCGCGCTGAGCCGAACGCGCAGCCTCGATGCGAGCCACGCCGCCATCAAACGTCTTACGCATGACGCTGCGCAAGTGCTCATGCTGCGACTCTAGGAAGATCGACACCGGATCGTCGGTGGGATCGAGTTCGAGCAGGATTTCGATCGTCCTTTCCTGCTCCTCTACGCTCCTGCGCGGTTCACGAAGTTGCGCCGTAAGTCGACTCTGCATGTCCTTCATGGTGACCTCAACTGCATCCCATACTTTAGCGAACACGCGTTTCTGCTGAATGTCGTTCCTCGCCCCTCCGGCCGATTCGGGTTGTGTGGCACTACCCACTGCCAGAAGCTGACCAGGGCGGCTATCGAGGAGGTACTTGCCCTTCTTATAGTCGCGAAGCGCTACATCGTATCTTCCCATCTCAACTGATTCCGACAGGGATCCTGGCAAGTTGAAGAAGAACTTGGAGCGTTCGAATACGCCCAGAGTCGATCGGAGCTTGATGGTCTTGAGATTGTTCTCGAGGACAGGCATAAACACCTGGTCGGCTTTGGCGGATGCATTAGCGAGAATGTTGTTGAGCGATGCGACACCGTAATCTGCCTGCGGCTGCAATGGTCCAGACTCTGTATCACGCATTTCGCGGTACACGCCATCGGTAGTAGCCTTGACTGCGACGAATCTGTCAAAGTTCTCCTCAACGAGCACTTTGAGTGCCTCGGAACGCTGGTCTATCGAGTTCTTCAGGTGCTGAATACCATGAGATAAGTCGGCAAAGGTGGCATCGGGATGTATAGTGGAGAGGAAGACTTTCGCATCAAATGCCTTGGATGAGAGTGATGTCTGCGTTTTGACATCCTTGGGAAGACCACGAAAGGTGGCCATGGACGAGCGCAGACCGAGCGGATCAGGTTCGTCGGCTACAGCGGTGGAGGATGCGCTTCCCTTTTCGTCGGCTCCAGTCTCTGTCGTGTGCCATGCGGATGGTTCGAGTGAGTCGAGGTGGTATGCTTTGAGCAACTCGGCCTCATCAAATTGCAGGGCCATGGTGGCGCGAGCTGCTCGAAACGAGCACAAGCAAGGTGCTTAGCAGCGGGTCAATTGCAGCTTGGATGACAAGTACATCCGTGTGCTCTGAAGCGTATGATCCACTTGATCAGATCCGAGTGTTGCAGCGAGGCGACCAGGAGATCTTAGGTAGGATCGAGGTCAGAAGCACAAGGTTTCGAAGTTGAAATGCACGTCCAAGCCAACATCGGCGAATTGGTCGGTGCGCGCTGTCAAACAAGCTGGACGCGTCTAATTTAACAGAATTGACCCGTGCCCACCGCCCCGCCAAATTTCCTAGTCTAACGTTATTTGTGATTCGTGATTCGTGATTCCCAGGTCGAGCTGCTGAACAGAGCAGACCACAGACCCTCTCCTTCTCGTGGTACAGAGAGCCGCGCTCGTGCCACCTCGTCGTTCTCATCCTTAATAGTACAACAGCTCGCCATCGTCGTCATATGTGTCTAGCTCGAAATGTCAGGAGAAGCTGTCAAGCTCGAATTTGAGCAGTCTACAACAGACGCGCTCGAAGCGTGGCAGCAATCCATTCGTGACAACGCCATCAACATCCTTCAAAAGACATTGCCGGAAAAGATTCTTTCGCTGAATGCAAGGATCGCCGAAGTCGAGAGCGACGGGCAATCTCTCTTCTCAAAAGCTCACTACTTTGAGCCTGTAACCATTGGTAGCGATGTAGCTGTCTACGCGTCTTCTGCGTCGCACGATGACGCTGGCTCGAGTAGCAAGAAGCGCAAGACAGTCGATGTCCGGGCTGTGAACGGTGATTCGCCTTCGTCAGACGCTGCACACGTATACACCGGCGTAGTCCACACGCCAGCCTTCCTAATGCGCGCATTCGACGAGCTGCGCATCGAATGGGACCAACTCATCGAAACCATGGATTCGCTCAAAATATACATCAACCTCCAAATGCCGCAGATCGAAGACGGAGATACTTTCGGCGTTTCGATCCAGGAAGAAGCGCTCAACGAAATCATCCGCACCCAAGAGTCAGCTTACACACTCATCTCCACCCCTTTCACATACCACTCTACAAGAGGTGACCTCGCGGCCAAACTGGTCAAGTTCCCAGGTGTGCAGGACTACGAGAAAGCGATCCTCGAGCATGACAGAAAAACGGTATATAGATTAAAGATGTACTTGACCGACATCAGGAACATGTACGCTGTGGTGTTTGACATCGTCAAGAAGAATATCGGCAAGATCAGCAAGCCGAAGAGTGGCAACCAGATGGGTTCGTATGGTTAATCCAGCAAAACGACGGGCGAAAGAGGAAAGTTGAAAGCAAGATGAGAAGCACGTCGGACGGAATGCGAGAATCAAGGCGCGCTTGCCTGGCGATTGTACATATACAAATCGCGTTTACATCATCCAATCAATGGAATTGTATTTATTGCATCATCCCAGTCGTCGGTCAATGTCGAGACTAAATGCTCGCCTCATGCTTAAAGAAGCTGCTCTCAGATATTTTGGACAAGCTGCGAGGAGCGATATGAAAACGAATCCAATGTGACTATTCCGTATGTGTGGATGATTCATGGCTACAACTTGTGTCTTATGCCCAAATCGATTACTGGAAAGCACTTCCCAGTTGTGCATTGCGTACGATCTCCTCGCGCGTAATGTTGCTTCTCACACACATGCTGTGAAAGATGCCTTCGGGGCGATCAAACAGTTCCAACGGGCTTGCATATTCTGCCAGCTCGCCCTTGTCGAACACCGCGATGCGATCGTACGACAGAATCGTTCTCAGACGGTGGGCGATGCAAAGTATGGTGCGGTTGGCAAACTCTTCGCGAATCGTTTGCTGGATCTTGGCGTCGGTTTCGAGGTCGACTGAGGCGGTGGCTTCATCAAGCAGAATAATCTTGGAATTCTTCACCAAGGCTCTGGCGAGCGAAACGAGAGAACGCTGACCAACGGACAGATTGGCTCCTTCTTCTTCGATGACCGTGTCGAGGCTGATGCGCGTGATGGATCGGCCAGGTGACGAATCGCCTGAAGCCGAAACCACTTTCTTCTCGTCCTCTTCGACCGAGCCCGTTTCGCTTCCGGCTTCTAAAACGGGTATCACAGGGGTCGCCGCGCCGTGCGTATGCGTGTCGTCCCCGATGAGATAGGCACGCTTGAGCGCATCGTTGAGACGTGCATCGTCGTAAATACCGAAAGGATCAAGGTTGCTTCGCAGCGTTCCACTGAATAGCAACGGCTCCTGTGGCAAGATGGCTAGTTTGCGCCGCAAGTCCTCTAATCCGATATGGCCCACATCGACGCCGTCGATTTCGATCGAACCTTTGCTGAGCTCCACAAGACGCAGTAGCGCCGTCAACAGCGAGCTTTTACCTGCACCGGTTCGACCGACGATGCCGACCTTTTCGCCACTCCCTACCTCGAAAGAGATGCCCTTGAGCACCGATGGCAGCCCAGGTCGGTAAGTGAGCCAGATGTCCTTAAATGATATGCGACCTTCCTCGGGCCAAGATTCGCGCATGGGATTGTCAGGTCGGGTCTGCGCCTTTTCTTGCTCAAGCTCCTCGGCGTAGTACAACAATCGCTCAACTGACGCTGAATCGTTCTCCACCTCGGCAATCTGACGCGTCATCCAAGAGAACGCTTGAGCGACGGTCAACATGTACGTGAGCGCAATACCTGCGTTACCGCCCGTGATAGGTGTCGAACTAGCCGTGGTGAGAAGTGCAACGATGAGCACCAAGAGCGCGCCGAGCATATCAAGCCGCACGCCGAGCCAGCGCTGATTCGTGATGCTGAGGTAGTAAGCACGATTCTCAATGTCCATGCGCTTCTGGTTCTCCTTGACGAAAGTGTCGGTTTCGCGATACGCCCGGATAGTTGCAAGACCGGACAGGGTCTCAGAAAAGTGCGAATAGAGATTGGATCGCAGCAGAGCATCCAGACGCTTGACTTCTCGTGCCGACGAGCGGTAGAAGAGCGCTCCGAAAAAGTAAAAGACGAGGACGACTGCAACGGCAATCACAAAGTAGTGCGTGAGAATCGTAATCAGGATGACGGCACCTGCCACCGATGCAAGCGTGTTGGCGGCCATACGAACCGCATCAGCCAGCTGGTTATCGACCACATCGACGTCTTTCGAAAATCGATTCATAATTCGACCGATGGGTGTCACATCGAGCCAAGCCATGGGTGCGTAGACAACACGCTGGATCGCCTCGTGATGGACCTTTTTACAGGCATAGTAACTGAGGAAGCCCATGGCGCAGCCCATGACGAAGGTGAACATGGTCATGACGATACCGAGCATGGCGTAGATGCCCATGTAGAAGCCGACGGGCTTGTTGAAGTGGTTCTGCTGCCACCAAATCAGCCAGTACGAGTTGAGAATGTTGGCCACCTGCATGAGCACGATGCTCCCCACACAAATCGGGACCATGTACGTTCCACGGCCAAACTTGAGGTACGAAATGTAGACGTGCATCGACACGGATCCCGTGTTTCGCTCCTCAGCTTGCATAAGGGCACCGGCCTTGTCACCGGGCTTGCCTCCAGAAAGTTTGCTACGGTCGAGAATGTTGCCCTTGTTCTCATCGTTTTCTGCGTCCTCGATAGCTTCGGCCTCGTCTCCTTTCTCCTCCTCCTCGTTCTTCTCCTTTTCGCCACCAAACTCGACCACCAGACGTTGGAATGGCCCATTGGCGCTGTTGAGCTCATCGTACGTGCCCATCTCGGCAATGTGGCCGTCTTCGAGCGTGATGATGCGGTCAACATCGGGGAGGAAGTGGAGGGCGTGGGTGACGAGGAAAACGGTAGCGCCTTTGGCACGTAGACCCATGATCGCGTTGTAGAAAAGCGCCTTGCCGACGTGCGCGTCGACGGCAGAGAGCGGGTCGTCGAGACAGACGATATCGGCATTGTAGTAGAGTGCACGTGCGATGTTGACTCGTTGCTTCTGGCCACCACTGAGGTTGACACCCTTTTCACCGATCTCGGTAAGATCACCAGCGGGCAACATAGCAAGATCCGCTTCGAGTTCAGAGACCTTGACCGCATGCCAGTAGCGCTCTTCGTCGAAAGGCTGTCCAAAAAGAATGTTATTGCGCACCGTTGCGTTTTGGATCCAGGCGCTCTGTGAGCAATACGCCACGCGCTCGCTTCCCCACTGAACTGAACCGCTAGTCTGGCGCATCTCACCAATGCAGGCCTGAAGGAAGGACGACTTGCCGGAACCGACGGGACCGACGATGGCGACCAGCTCACCCTTGGGAATTGAGAGATTGACGTGAGACATGGAGAAGGGCTCCTGCACCTCCTCGACGGTCTTTTCGGCGCTAGTAGCCTCTCCAAGCGTGGGTTCTAGCTGCGCCTCGGTGACAATCGCCTCAACATTTCCATCAGCAGCAGAGTCGTTCTGTTCGGATCGAATCTGTTGCAAACGTCGTGCGTTGTCGCTGTCAGGCATCTTGGCCGACACGGGTGTGGGAAGACCGGGTTCGTTGGTGACAGGAACAGCAGGCGACATTTTCGCCCCTCTCTTGGCTTTGCTGAACATGTCTGTACGAGATGCTGACCGGACCTCTGCAGCGGCACCCTTGGCGCCTTTTTTGGGCTTAGCTTTGGACTGGAGCGCCTCGTCTGCCTCGACAGTCTCCCAGCGGAAAGAAGCATCGCGAACGACAAGAGCGTGCTTGCTGTTCTCGTCGTGCTCGACTGTGTCTTCGAGCTGTTCTGCAGTAAAGACAGTGTAAAGACGATCAAAGGCATTCTTGGCATCGGTAGTGGCCGAGAGCGAGAGAGGCAGAAACATGAGCGGCATTCGAAGCAGCTGGAAAAGCGTGAGCGAAGGAAAGACGATGGCGGGATTGAGGTCGTGACCGGTGAGGCTGTAGACAACAAAAGCGAGGACAGCCGCTAGGATGGGCAAGCTAAATGCGATGGCATTGTTGGCGGATCGAAGGATGAGGATCTTGCGGATGCCGTTCAGCTCGTTCTTCCGAATGTCGTAGATGCGCTCGAGGAATTTGGCTTCGTGCGAGAATGACTTGACGATGCGCATGCCTCCGAGGACTTCTTGAATGGTCTTTGCTCTTGCATCAGTCCATTTCATAGAACCTCGTCGGAACTTGAAAAGCGCCTTCATGGTCTGTAATTGAAGAGGAGTGGCAATGACAAAGATGGCAAAACCGGCCAACGCCGAGGGACCGAGCTGGGTAAGGAGAATGATGATGCAGATGATCATCTGGATAGGCGCAGCAAAGACTATGGAGAACCAAGCCGAGGCAAAGTCGATACGACTGCAGTCGGTAGAGATATGGTTGATGAGCTTACCACTTGATCGAGCTTTACCATTCATTTTCATGGCACGGTCAAAGATGGCGGTGATGAGCGCTGCTCGTGACTCGACGCCACACGACATGGAGCGCCAGAAGAACTGATGAGTGCCTAGAGACGAGATGATCTGCATGAAGAATAGGGCAAAGGACAAACCGACCCCACGGCCGACGGGCGGACCAGGTTCTCCGCGTGCATGAGCCGCGTATAGCTCTTGAGCGAATTTGATGATGGCTTTGAGCACGAGCGGCGAGGTGATGAGCGAAGTATCGCCAACGATCTTGAACAAGAGACCAGACCACAGCTTCCAACCAAGTTGATCGTGCATGGCCCAGACAAGCGACGGCTTTTTGTGGCCCGAGGAGTCTTTGGTAACTTTGGCTTGGGAAGGACCAGACGTAGGAGGTCCAGCAGGAGCAGCAGCGGCAGGAGCAGGCCTGGGTGGAGCTCTCCAGCTCGCTTCGCGTTGCTTGACATCGCCGCCTTTGGGATTGAGCACGGATCGCAGAGCCCAAGAGGTGCGTCTCCTCCACCCGGGCCGGATCTCGCCCGAGACAAGCTTAGCATTGTAATCCTTGGCTTCGCGAACACGGCGCTCCCAATCCTTGTTGAGCTGACCGCCGAGCTGCTTGGCACTGAGGTCTTCGGAGAGCACCCAGAGGTCGGTAGCTTCAAGAGGTCGCTGATAACCCAGCACCATGATAGGGGTCATCCACTGGAAGAAGATGCGGCTAATGACATTGGCGTTTGCGAGTGGAATAAGCGTAGCGTCGTCAAGACTGGCGGGAGGAGCAGGTGGGGGGTCCTTGGGTCGCCAAACCTGGAACCACTTTTCTCTGTGCTTACCTCCGACAAAAGCGCGTACGCCGGGATTGTATTCGTAGCCCGACTTTTCTTCTCCGGCCGTGGAGATATGTGCTGCATGTTGGCTGGAATTAGCGGCACTCCGAGAGGACTCGCTATGGCTTTCGTCTGGGGCGTCTGGGATGGGATCCGATGGATCAGAGGAGACGGTGCGAGAGGTAGACGTTTGTACTGTTGTGTCGGCAGAGGCGGGCTCGATCTGTAGCGCAGCGCTCGACTGCGCCAGGTTCGTTACAGGGAGCGACATGGTCTGATGGCAGCCAGATTAGCCACACGTCGCGCACAACGATCTATAGGCAGGTATCGAGGATGCTTTTGTTGTCAATCAGAGGGATATCGACATGAGACTGAGTGTAGGACAGAATGCTGACCGCAGAAATTGAACTTTGCAGTGTCGTCCCAATCGAAGACGGTTTAAAGTGGATGCCGGTTTTAAAAAGGGACTCTGATGAAGCGGGATGGTACGACAAAGATCAAGTATCAGAACAGGATTGTGTTGTCAGAGCCTGGAAAGTGAAGCGACGAAAAGAACCGATCGACTGAGCCAAGGGTGGAACAGGCAAGGCGTAGTCGGCAACGTGGTATTGGTGTTACCGCAAAGAGGCAGGTGAGGAGAAGGAGATGGACGCGTAAGAGGAAACAATCGGTATAGAGGTGTAAGGACCAAGTAACTTAGAGAGAAGAACAGTGGGAAAAGTGACGACTAGAAGGCAGAGCACGCACAACGTGGTGCAAAGGAGTGAGTCGTGAGTGTTGAGTCAGGGCAGTCATCCCAATCGTGAATAATCACGAATGCAGCGTTGAGAGTGAGAACGGAAATCCCGTGGAGTCGTTACCCAGCTGAATATACGCTGGTCAAGTTGTGCGTTGCTGAACAAGCAAGAAAATCAACCGTGTGCTGTACCACGTCCCCGCAGCGGTTGTGTTTGTTCCGTCCTTTACCTCGCTTGTGCTTGTAGAAGGCATTGCTCAACATGCTCAGTTGCTACGTCGTGGTTTCTGCTCAGTTGCAGCTCAGGCTCAGCGGGCGCAGGATCGATCGGTCATGTGAGTTTTCTGAGTGTCACTCGAGAGGCGTAGCCGTAGCAACAAGTGTCGTGCGCGCCGACTGGTTTGCTGCGTGGTTTCTGCTACATTTTTGGTTTGTATGGGTGATTCGGCTATGTTTCTGGCGCTCAGCCCGGGATTTGCAGAGATCGAAACCGCAACCGGATCAGCTCAGCATCACGCTTGATGGCGGCTATAAGTCAAGAGGTAACTCACGACTTGAGTTATTCACGATTCACTTCGGTCTTGCATTTTCATTTTAAGTAATAATATGTTTTCATGTAAGTTAGTTAACAAGTCAAGTTTATTTTTCGATTTGGGAGTCGTGATTCCTGTGATTGTTTTGGCTGCTCTTCAACCACCGCCGGCTCGAGACCAACAACAGCTGCGCTGCGGGGAAGGTTTCCTTTTCATCGACCGCGTGCTTTTTGCCGTGCTTGATCAAGTTCGTGATTAGACCCGAGCGCGACTCCGCTCTTTGGCGCTTGCACGGCTGTAGCCTCGTCAGTGCCGTGCTCATCCATTGCTGCTCCTTGCTACACGATTAAAAAAAAAGTGTCGAGGAGGTCAAGCCGCGTCAAAAGCGTCTATCGAGTATACAGTAGTTAACTTATGGGCAAGCTCATGTCTGTCCAATTCTGCATCCGAGGTGTTTGCCCTTTAAGCACACGCCACGGTAAAATACATTTTTCCGGTTCAGTGCACGGTGGGCTGATCCTTGAGCCAAATATTAGTTAATCAAAAATCGTGAATGGACTCTATCTTAACCTCGCCACTCAGTCTGTGACTACCTATGGCCCGACATCATCGTCTGGAAAAGGTGGCGCTTCATGCTCCGTATCAGCTAGAAACTTCGTGTGCCACAGACTAAACACAAAGGAAGCACACTTGGAGAAGATCAAATTTTGGACACGTTTGTTCCAACTCACCAAGATTGCCCTCGAATTTTAAGTCCGCGGAGCAGCCATTTTCGTCAGCCAATCACAGCCACGGCATTTCCGATAGGTTTCGCGGCGCGCTGCTTCCGTTGGGTCATTCTCTTCTTGGTATTGCAGTGCAAGTCTACGAGAGCATCTCGGCTTGCCGTCCACGCATCTATTCGTGATTGTTCAGATATCTGAATTGGTCTTGAAGCATGCTGCTGCGAACACCAATCACGATAGCATCGGAGATATCATGACTCCATCGACACGTTTCGCTTCGTACGATCATCATACAATCAACAATACGCATACCAAATTGAGCAGCATGTTGCAGTCGTCGGAAGCCACTCTTCCGAGTGGCATGAACGCGTGCACATGCTGACTACTCGGCTGTCACTGCATCGTGCATGATCTGACCATGCTTCAACGCTTTGTGCTTCACCTTCGTGTTTTTGGAATTTTGAACGCTTAGGTCGCACAAGTATAATTTATACAGATCTTACATCCGTGATCGGCACGTGACTCGTGACTCGTGCCTCACGACTCGTGCGCGAATCACGAATACTTTTGGATTTTGTCAAGACTGTCGACTCAACATGCTCAATTTTGTGATCGACGCGTGGACCCTTCTTGAAACACGAATTGTGAATCAGGCTCAGCTGTGCACACACCAAGCTTCAGTGCCGCTGACCTCCACTTTCTTCGAGTTGAAAACGGTACGACACTCACAACTTAGGTACAGACGACACCTCCAACCAAACCACTATTATCTTATACCAATCGATCCGCATCTAATTTTTCGTTTCTAGCGATATAAGCTGCCGCCCAAACTTGCGCAATCGTCACCATAATTCATCATACGGCGAGCGTCACTGGCATCTTCTGCTTCGTTCTTCCATCTTATCCACTTCGAAACCATGATCGTTCGTGTTCGTTCAAAAGATGGCAACTTCCGCTTCGAGCTGCAGCCCACCGATGACGCATCACAGCTCATTGCAAAGGTGCTGGAGACCATGCCGAATGCAGATTCGGACTCTCTCAATTTTTCAAACCAGCCAAGAGGCGGAGAATTCGCAGCTAGCACGCTCAAAGGTAGCACACTCGCCGAGCTTGGCATCGCTCACGGTCACCTTCTCTTTGCCTCCTACAAAGAGCGCCCCTCCACTGCGGCTGATAGCAACAGCTCTGATACAGCTCCTCCTCCTTCTACATCGACGCTAGAATCATCCTCATCCGCAACTGCCTCCTCATCGCAACATCAACCCTCGCCATTACCGGCCCGTCCAAAGAAGCCCTGGGAGGCCGTCGAGGAGCACACCGTAGACACATACTGGCAGGCGCAGCAAGGCAAGATCACCCGCAAAAAGGATTCGCAATTCTGTCGCCATGGTCCCAAGGGCATGTGTGACTACTGTATGCCTCTCGAACCATACGATTCCAAGTACCAAACTGAAAACAACATCAAGCATCTCTCCTTCCACGCTTACTTGCGCAAGCAAGACATTGCCACCAACAAGCCCAGCCAATCCTTCATTCCGCCACTCGAAGAGGTCGACTATAGCGTCAAGAAACCGTGTCCTTCCGCAAGCCACCTCAGCTGGCCTGCAGGTATCTGCACCAAGTGCCAACCTTCTGCCATCACCCTTCAGCGCCAACCGTACCGTATGGTGGATCACGTCGAGTTCGCGCATCCCGACCTCATCGAAAACATCCTCTCTTTCTGGAGAAGTACCGCAACGCAGCGATTTGGTTTTCTTCTTGGACGCTATGAAGCCTATCACGACGTGCCTATGGGTATCAAAGCCGTTGTTGAAGCTATTCACGAACCTCCACAAGAAGGTGAGCTCGACGGACTCACTCTCGGTGTGCCATGGGAAGAGCAACCGCGCGTCGAGAAGCTCGCCAAGCTTTGCGGGCTTGAATTTGTCGGCATGATCTATTCGGACCTGAGCCCTGCCGACCCCACCCACCAGGACCCTTCGTTGGCCGGCAAGGTCGTCTGCAAACGGCACAAGGACAGCTTCTTCCTCTCTGGTATCGAGACAATCTTTGCCGCTCAGCTTCAGCTCGGTAATCCCAACCCGTCTCGCTTCAGCTCTACCGGTCGTTTCAACTCCAAGTTCGTGACGTGCATCCTTAGCGGTACAGAGGAGGGCGCGATCGACGTGTCAGCGTATCAGATCAGCGAGCAAGGCATGGGCATGGTTCAGGCAGATATGATCGAGGCCAGCGTCAATCCCAATATCATCCGTGTCAAACCTAGCGAAGGAGAGCGTTATGTCCCCGAGGTCTTTTATCGCTATACAAACGAGTACAAGATCGACGTCAAAGAGAGCGCTAAACCCACCTTTCCAGTGGAGTATCTCATCGTCAACGCTACCCACGGATTCCCCAACGCACCCAACCCGACGTTCCTCAGCTCCAAGTTCCCCATCGAGAATCGACCCGGTCTTCACGATCAGGATCTCACTGTCGCCTTGACCAACATCGGCAAGATTGTCGGCCAAAAAGAGCTGTTCCCCATCGGCGATGGCATCGAGAGCACCAAGGGCAAGTCGCGAGCCGACGACGATCAGGTACGCGACAAGCTTGTTGGTGTGCTCAGTGACTGGCATCTGCTCGCCTTCCTCGACACGAGCGGCTTCCTTGACCAGGACGACATGGCTGCTCTCTGTCGTCTTGCCACCACCCATGACTCGGGGGCCTCGCTCGATGCGCTCCTCCTTCGACCTGGCTGGCAGACGCTCATGGCTCTCGCCCGTGAACATGCGCCGCACTCAGCAAGCGGGACCAAAGCGAGTGACCCACCCAAGGATCAATTCATATACGACGGTGGGGTGGATTCAGATGACGACGTTGGATTCGATGATGCCAATGAGGACTTTTATGACGATGGCCAGGATGATGATGACGACGACGACGAAGTGCAGATTTCGCACGTCCGTCGTGCCTCTGCAAGGAACGACTTTAGTGATACCGATGCCGCCACAGCTGCAGCAATTGCAGCTGCATCAGCCGACGATGCGCCCGCCGGCGTCAAGGTCTGCTCCCACTGCACTTATCACAACGAGCCGAGTGCATCAGACTGTGAGATCTGCGGTCTGCCCCTGTAAGGCCTTTCCAGGACTCAAACATAATTTCATCTTGCTCGTTGCCGCCCAGTGCATTCGTGATTCTCAGTCTGTGGTTAATCGGTCTTGCTGGCTGAGTTGTGCTGGATGTGGCAATCCACCGCATTTCATTTCGACGTGGATGGGCGATCGCCGAGAGAGACTTGGCTACCGACTTGTCCCTACATATCTCATATGTGTGTCTGGGTGATGTTTTGAGTGAGATGAAGGGCTGAACGGTGCTCAGTGGTGGGCATTCACTCGAGCACTTTCCAGTGTCTTTCTTTGTGGGCCTCACGGAGCTGTTCTTCTATAAGAGCGCTAGGTTACCTTGATCCCACTCTGCCTCCCGTTTGCTTTTTCTCCTACCTACCGCTACCTGGACGTACGATCGCCACACGATGCAGCTAAATCGTACCTGGATCGCCCTACTGGGCGCCATTTCGCTGACCCTCGTCTCACGCGTCTCTGCTGACAATCCGCAGATCACAGATCCAAACCTCAAAGTCATCCGACAATTCAACATTGTCCTGACGGACAATACCAAAGTGAGCGATTTGCTCTGCTGCATGGGTACGCCCAACGAACTACCGTCCATCAAGGAGTACCAGTGCTTTGAGCATCAAGATATGCAAATGGGTTCTGCTCCTGGTTCGCGTCGAATGGGTATTCAATTTTGCAGTCATCTTCCTGGTTCGACTCCGGACGATGCTTTGAACGCGTTCAAGGAGACGTGCACCAAGGCGACAGGTGAGGTTCTTACACCTGACAAAGGATATTGTCCGCAAATCTGGCCAAACTACGACGATAAATATGTGAAGCCTGCTCCTGTCACCGTGGCCGGGAATGGAGGCGATGTGGCTCCTACACCCGCTTCGCCTCCTCCTTCGGCCCCGGATGCAGGCGGCAAGACCACCAACGATGCGGACGGCTTCAAAACTAAAGGCACCTTCCTCTACACACTGGTCGATTACGCCATCACTCGATCGCTCGCTTGCTGTAAAGGCTCTTCACAACCCATCATCAAACCTCAAAAGTACAAGTGCGCTCAACGCAAAGTCGAGGGCAAAGTGTTCATGTCGCAATGCACTCAGATGCTTGCCAGTATCACCAAGGCCAAGAAGCTCGAAGGATTTACCACACTTGAGGGTGACAGCAGTGTGATTGTCGACGACAAGACGAAACAACAGTGCAGCGCAACGTGGACCAACGCTATGTCTTTCGTCTACGGATTCTGTCAGTTGGATTATGACGGCGCGAGGGATGATGCTATCAAAGCGTTCCAGGATGATTGCAGTGCAAAGGGCGGAGAGGCGAAGGAACCCCACGACGGAATGTGTTTGTGGAACGTCGACGATGCTGCGATCGACAGCACTTCTGCTTAGAAGGCGCAAAAAAGCCTTGGTAAAGCTAGCTTCTCTTTACTTGTTGATGAACGGTTCACGTCTCGATCTTGTGAATGAAAGTCAGGTCCTTACTTTCATAGTCATGCTGCAGTCTCTGCCACAATCGTGTCTGGTTGTCTGCATCAGTGTGCGAAATGGTATCGAAAAAGTGAGGCAGCCGCTGAAAATTAGCAGAGCGGTGTGGGCAGATGCTACGAAGTAGGTGCAACACGTACAGCGTTGGATCCCGTCGCCATGAACTTCGGCATCTTACTCTCCTTGCCCCCGTTTCTACCCCACCCTCTGTTCGACTGCTCATCCCCATCCCTTCTGCTCTTCTTGCTCGCCCTCTCACCATCGTCTGGGCCTGCATCCGTATCTTTACGCCTCGTCTGTTGTTTCCTCGCTTCGTTCTTCGGCGCGACGTACTTGCCATGCAACTTTTGTCTCTCTTTTTCCAACCCTGCATTCTTCTCCTTGATCTTTTCCTGCCTCGCCTCGCTTTTGCCCCCACCGCCAGCAGTGAGCTCCACGTTGATCTTCCTGCCTTCTAGCAGCGTATGGTGAAACTTGAGTGCTTTGCGCAACGCTTCAGAGGTTTTGAATTCGACAAAGGCACATCCTTTGGATTGTGGTTTCGTTGGGTCGAGCGCTTTACCCTTGGCGATGGATTTGCGTTTCGAAGCAGACAAAGAGGCGAGTGCATTAGGATCAGCTTTGCGTGTCAGTAGTCGCACTGTGGGTACTTCACCACATGCTTGGCCGAAGTGCTTGGAGATGTATTCGGATGTGGTGGTGAAGGCCATGTTTCCCACAAAGAGGATGAATTTGTTCCCCCTTGCAGAGGTTTCTGCAGAGCTTTGAACCTCAGGTTGGACAGCTTGTTGCGAAGCTACTTCTCCGTCGTCTCCGAAGGTTGTCTTCTTTGCTTTCGCCACAGCTTCGACCTTGACTTTCGATGATGCTGCTGCTTTGATCTTTTTCGGTTTGCTGTCGTCCTGACTCCGTTTCTTAAGTGAATCTTCCGCGGTGATGCCAGCTTCAGCCTGTACCTGCGCCAAAGCTTCCGCTTCAGCAGCTAGACGCTTGCGCTTCTTGTTTCGCTTTTCCTCTTTGGCTGGTTCTTCTACCGATGTCTCAGCTTTAGCGACGCTGGAAGAGGTGGATGCTTCCGGTGCAGTGGTAGGGGCAGGAGGATCCTCAGGAACGTCATCTGGGGTGGCGGGGTGATCTTCGAGAGCTTTGCCCTTTTTGCCAGCTTTGAAGTGAGCAGCCTTTTGCTGTTTCTTGGTAAGCTTTGAGCCCGTCATTGTTATCCAAGTGCGGTTGAAATGGATGTATTAGGTGAAGATCGGTAGGCTGGTGTTGCGCAGGAGTAAGAGGAGTAAGATTGGCCTCACTAAGCTGGCTCGGGGGATACAAATTACTATACGTGAATTCAGGGTTCAAACGGGAAAAATTTCCTGGCGAGCGAGAAGAAAGGTTGCTGCAGAGAGAGCCGCAAAATTTGGACTCAACCTCCACGCATAGCAGAAAAGAAGTGAGTGCTTGAAAAGCATGACTAATCCACACCCTCTCTGTC
Source organism: Mycosarcoma maydis (assembly GCF_000328475.2). Taxonomy (NCBI): domain Eukaryota; kingdom Fungi; phylum Basidiomycota; class Ustilaginomycetes; order Ustilaginales; genus Mycosarcoma; species Mycosarcoma maydis. The sequence goes on from NC_026478.1 coordinate 2,113,149, forward strand.
AAGAACAAGGATCAAAAGTATCCATCTCCACATGCCCATTCACGATTCTTGCAGTGTTCGACTCCATCACCTCCGGTTACTCATCCTCATCCACAGCAACAATGTCCGGACTCGCAGAAGCTGATCAGAAAGGTAGGTTCAGCTCTCAAGCCCCGACTCGGTTTCGCACTAAAACTATCGGGTAGAGTTCTTAACCGGAAGAAGGCTAGTCTGACGTTCTCCGCTTTCCATTCTGTTTTCGCCGCGACCTTCTCATACACAGAGCTGCAGACCTTCCTCGACGCAGAACAGGCCAAGGCTCGCGTTCAATCGTCGATCCACACTTTCACTGACCGATGCTGGGATCAGTGCATCAAGTCGTCGATCGGATCTAGCTTCGGTCGAGGTGAAGAGGCTTGCCTCAGCAACTGTGTCGAGCGCTTCCTCGATACTTCGCTGTTCATCGTCAACAAATTGCAAGAGCAACGAGGTCAGATGTCCTAACTACCGTACCAGCTGATTCGGCATCATGTAACAACATTACCTAAAAAGCATCGCTGGCCGACTAGAGCAATCAACATCCACTACTCAGTCCATTCTACAAGACGTGCCAGAATACATACCATTCGTGAAGGATTTGAGCAGAACGTTGTACAATAAGGTTTTGATTCGTAAGTCCTATCAGCTTTAATTGAGACTAAGCAAGACAAGGCGTTTTTGTCGGACGCTACACAAAGAGATATCGGCGACTTGAACAATATTGTCAATCTTTCCTTCTGCCATTCATGTTTCGAAGTCGGCCTGATTGGATCAGGTTGAGCAACAGTATGACGCAGTAGAAACATGGATTCTGAGTCTGCATGAACTGGATGAAAAGCTTTCTGCGACGATCAAGTGGACACAAATGTATCATGTTGCGTGTCGAGGTGATATGTCACGATCCTCAATCGCAGAGTGGAAATAAATTTGCCGAATCGTGAATGCACGAAATTCGGTCAAGACAGCAGCTGGAGCCGCTTTTTTTTAGGTGCGTGTTCATCACTGCCAAGTTTGACAGTTTGCTCTCCTGCTGCTCCACCGTGACAGAAGTGTGCGGTCCATGGGAGGGTAGAGTTGATCTCTTGCTTCTTCTTGCGGGTCTTCTCGTCTCTGACCGAACGGAGGCCCCTGCCGGCGAGTTCGGGTTTTGATGATCGCAGGCTGTACCAGAGAAGATGTTAGGAGACGCTTGCTAGGCCTTGTTACCTTTGCTCTCCACCCCTCCCACCTTCTCAACTTTCGCTCATACGTGCAGGGTTAAGCTTCGGTCTCTGGTAGATCGGCTTTTTCGGTGCATTATTGTGTGATTCAATCTGGTATTGCTCACATTTCGATTCGATCATCAAGAGACGCACCAAGGTTGTCAGAACGCAACGTCTCTGGTAGACGGTTCAAGTTGGTGGTAACGACAGCCCGATAACGTTGACCATGGAGGAGCCTTACGAAGAGAAAGCCAGTCGAGGTGGCCGAGGTGTCGAGTTCTGCTGTCTTTTCTATCCGCTTGTCAAAGTAGGTGCCTACCTGATCCCACTCGAATTCGCTTTCGTCAGTGGCTGCATCATCGTGCTCAGCACCACGACACCCACCATTGTGGCAGCGGTCGACACTTTACCTCGTATCTTCACCTTGATACTGCTCATTTTTTCAATCGTGACGCTCGCCTGGCAGATCATTGGACTGATCACTGTTGGAGTCGAGATGAGCTCGATCTACCGACTCTACATCCGCGTCAACTTGCTTCTTGTACTCCTTCTTACCACCGTAGCATCGATCGGGACGGCGGTGATCGCGACCAAGCACAAGCAGTCGCAAGAAGTATGTACCAGAATTTACGGAAATCCGCCACTCAACTCGTCGACGGGTGTGCCTTTTGATGCATTCGATTCCTTCGCTCCGGGAAAGCAGATTTGCAACTACTTTATGTGGGCACAGGTGGGTGGTATGGTCGGACTGGTGGTGATTCTATCTGCAACACAGCTTTACTTTTGCTACTGCCAACGTGCGTACGGTCAAAAGCAGCGTTCGGCTATCTCACACCTGGAGAGCTATTACAAAGAGACGTAGGTACAATCGAGCCAGCATGACCTTTTTGGCACAAGATTCTGATCGCTGACGCAATCTCTCTTCATTCACGCTCCGGGAACACACAGCGATGACGGAGATACGTCGTCAGATGCTTTGAGCCACGTGTCTGGACGCTCTTCTGGGCCGTTCCCCAACCCACATGGAGCTTGAAAGCTACAATGCTCTGTAGGATGTGCAGCAATCGAGAAATGGAGGGAACAATAATCATGATTATGACTCTGCCGTGTGTCTTGTTCGTCGTGTAAGTCTGCCGCTGCCGTCGGATTCTTGATCAGGAGGAAGCGTAGCACGCAGGGTAAACACGAATCGTGAATCGTGAATCACGAATGTGAAAGATAATGGAAAGAAAGCTGTGAGATCGCCAATTTGATTGATGTCAAAATAAACATCCTGCAGCGGATCCGAGGTTTGAGGTGAGAATTCGAGCTTAGCTGATTGGCGCCCTCACAGACTGGCGAACTAATCACGCGTGAGGGAGGGTGCTTTGGTCAGCAAGACTTGGAAATTGGAAATTCTTCGCGGCTTCGTACGGGTCAAGTTGGGAGTTTTGATGAGCTTAGCAGCACATCTGCACGACCACACAGCTCTCTGCTGCCTCGAAATTGGTCGCCGCTCCAAGCATCATTCGTGATTCACAATTGCCACTGCGTGTGCGGTCAGCCGTCTCCGATCTTGGTTTGAAGGTTTTGACGCAATCGCATCGTTCTAATCGCTCCTCACCATCTCATCGACACACCTATTGTACATCATGCAGAGAGCTAGTAAGTGTCTATAACACCGTTGTGTGCATGCTTATTAGCATAGACAGAGCACGTTACTGATCAATTGTAACCACAATCCCAATGCTGCGCGTCCTCACATCAACCAACGCCATTTATCTTATATCGGCTTCTATCGACACTGTTCCGCTGATCGAATCGCCACTGCATCGCGTTTGTGTCACCACACTCTTTACAAAACATCAGGCTTGGTCGCTCGAAGCGCCGCTCGCTCGGCAAAGAGCCTCAACAACGTGGCCAAGGTCGCCTGCGCAACTCCATCGCAGGCACGCGGCCTTGCTACTGTCACCGACACTCCCGTCCGCTCCTACGGTGGTCTCCGCGACCAGGACCGTATCTTCCAGAATGCCTACATGCGTCACGATCACGGTCTCAAGGGTGCCAAGGCAAGGGGTGACTGGCACCGCACCAAGGACATTCTGCTCAAGGGTCACGACTGGATCATTTCTCAGATGAAGGAGTCCGGCATGCGTGGCCGTGGCGGTGCCGGTTTCCCTTCGGGTCTCAAGTGGAGTTTCATGAACAAACCTGGATGGGAGAAGGACCCTCGTCCCCGTTACCTCGTCATCAACGCTGATGAGGGCGAGCCCGGTACCTGCAAGGACCGTGAAATCATGCGCGGTGACCCGCACAAGCTCATCGAGGGCTGTCTCGTCGCCGGTCGTGCCATGAATGCCAACGCTGCCTACATCTACGTTCGAGGAGAGTTCTACCTCGAGGTCGCCCACCTTCAGCACGCCATCAAGGAGGCGTACGCTGACGGTCTCATCGGCAAGAATGCCTGCGGTTCCGGCTACGACTTTGACGTTTACGTACACAAGGGTGCCGGTGCCTACATTTGCGGCGAAGAGACTGCGCTCATTGAGTCGCTCGAGGGCAAGCAGGGTAAGCCTCGTTTGAAGCCTCCTTTCCCCGCCGACGTAGGTGTGTTTGGTTGCCCCACCACCGTCGCCAATGTCGAGACGGTCGCGGCTGCGCCCACCATCATCCGACGAGGCCCGTCGTGGTTCGCCGGCTTCGGTCGTGACAAGAACCAGGGCACCAAGCTGTTCGCCATCTCTGGTCATGTCAACAACCCCTGTGTGGTAGAGGAGGAGATGTCGATTCCACTGCAGGAGCTCATCGAGCGTCACTGTGGCGGTGTGCGCGGTGGATGGGACAACTTGCTGGGCATTGTTCCCGGTGGATCTTCGGTGCCCATCTTGCCCAAACACAAGTGCGAGCAGGTGCTCATGGACTTTGACTCGCTTCGCGAGAACCAGTCTTCACTCGGAACCGGTGCTGTTATCGTGATGGACAAGACCACCGACGTCGTTCAGGCCATCTCTCGTTTCGCCAAGTTTTACAAGCACGAGTCGTGCGGCCAGTGCACTCCTTGCCGTGAGGGCACCACCTGGCTCGCCAACATGATGGAGCGCTTCGAGGAGGGTCGTGGTAACAACCGTGAGATCGACATGATCTACGAGTTGACAAAGCAGATGGAGGGTCACACCATTTGTGCGCTCGCCGATGCGGCGGCTTGGCCCATCCAGGGCTTGCTGCGTTGGTTCCGTCCAGAGATCGAAGAGAGAATGAGGCTGTACCAGGAGAAGAACGGTCCCGTGCTTGTCGGCGGCAGGAGGTTGAAGGACATGGATCCCGATTACGCTTTCCCTGCCAACATGGGCACTCCTCTGTCGCCCAAGGCGCTCTCTCAGTAGATTGTTCTGAGAAACGAGTGTATCAATTTGTTTTCTGTTCAATTTTTTCTGCATTCGATGTTACAGGACTCAATATCAGCGTGAGTTGAATCTGAGTGATGAAGCTCTGGCTCCTTCGACAGAGACCAATTACTTGGTCATGTGTCAGTCGGTGGAAATGGGTTCTGCATGAGAACCACGAACGTGGCGAGGGCATGCCGGCGTGGCGGTAGGAATTTCTTTGCAACAAGCGCCAGCCCTCTCTGCTGTGCACGGCCGAGCGCGGGCCGCTTGCGGAACTTATCTGTACGGCATTTCACGATTGTGCAACGAATGTGCGAGATGCAAGTCACGAGTGGGAAGTGACAAGCACAAGACGGCTAGTGCAAGCGCCATGAAATCGTGTTCTCTGCCCAACCACTCACGACCTGGTTGTCTTTCTGGCTGAGATGGTATACTTCGAAGATAAGCGAGCGCAAACGCTACTCAGTGACTGTGGCGTCTCGTCCCTTGTCCCGCCTTGCGATCACCGCGCTTGGCTCAACAACCGTCGCGAAGAGACCAAGTGGTGTTCTGGTCAAGAGTATGATTATGAGACAAACCATGCTGAAAATGGCGGCAATGTGATATCACAAGGCGGCCTTCCCGAGACGGTTACCTGATCACAGAAACGTGCACCATGTCAGCTCGTGGCTCGGCGAATTCTCTTCGCGAGTCGCGCGTGCCAGATCTTGACAGGCAAAAGTGCGACAGTGACGTAGCCGCCGTCGCCAGTCAACCCCGCAAAAAGCCTCCACCTTTCTCGCGTTGGATTACGTTACACAAGCACAATCACGAATCCAGCATCACCGGCGGACAAGCTCATCACTGGACAAGTGTGTCTGCGAGCCAAACGCCACCTGGGCTTTGCCAAGCGACGAATCACCAAACGGTGGCATGCAGACGAGTATGTGCAGAGTAAGGCACCACATGCTGCTAGGCTCGCCTTCCGCGCCTTGTGTGCTGAGACACAGTGCGATCGGCTGACCAATGCAGACGCTTTCAGTCGGCCTCCATGCCGCCTTTCGACGTGTCTGTGCACACAGCCGTTTGGCAGCTAGGTCGTGTAGCTGTGCATACCGCTGTTGTGAGGACACATTGATAAATCTATATAAGCCTTGATCGAAACAAACGTATCCTAACCAAAAACATCAACTCCGGACCAACGCAGACAATCACCTACACAAGACCAAGCACTCATCTCCATCATGCTGTCTACAACAACTGCTCGGATTTCTCGTGTCGGCCTGTCAGCTCGAACGCGACCGCTGACACGAACGCTGTACACTACACCTCGTATACTCTCTGCACGACCTGACACAGTGTCGGGCCTGCGCGAGGACCGATCTCACGGTCCGACCCCGGGCGCTCATCCATCACCAGAGATCAACGTTGCGCGAACACGCTCGACGCTTCGCGTCCTCGTACCCTCAGTAGCGCTCATGGTCGGATTCATCGGCTGGTGGTTCCTCGGCCACAACGACCGTGATCACCGCAAAGATACCATCGACGTCGGCCCCGACGGTTTCAACAAGTTGAAAGGCAGCAAAGCTCGTGCTGCTCAACAGCTCAAGGACGGCATCAGGAACAGCGATGGCAGTCTGAACGCCTAATCATACCCCTCTACCCCACTGTCATCTCGTCCTGTATCCTCATTTTCTCCCTCCTAATTCAATCCGCTCACCCCGAAATCTAGCTTCCAGACTGTATTCTACATCGTCCAAATAACTCGCTCGCTCTTGCACGCCCAAACCTCTGAATCTATTCGCTTTAGCACATCCTTATACAGTCGGCCTCTAGCATCCAACACTCGTTGTGGTCCGAGGTCCCGAAAGCATCTACCCGTCATTCATGTTGTGTAGTATTGCACCTTCTTCCTCTCTCACGACTGAGGCACACGTGAACATGATCTTGTGTTTCTACTTGTTGATGCTGTACACGATTTGCAACGCTCATGGTCAAGAAGCAAGCATCACGACAAGTTGCAAGTCAAACGCAAGGCCCTTTCGCACCGCCGAATACCACACTACCGTGGTAGCTCGCGCTCCGTAACACCGTCCTGTTCGTCCTCATCCAGAATCAAAACATGGTGATCATCTCTTGGACCCAATTGTTGCAGCAGTAGCACCTCTCGTTTAGGTAGGACCTGTTTGCCGCTGCTTGCCGCTTCGCCCATGCTACTGCCACTGTGTAGTTGGTGCGGGTAGGTCGATTCGAAAGGGCCGAAATCCTAGTGTTCGTCTCTGCTGATTTGTTCATACAGGCTGCGATCCGGTGGGCCTTCTCGTTTGCCTCCTCGCAGCAAGCGCGAGACCCAGCCGAAAGGTCCACCACCACCAAGTCTGAAGAACGACTGCGCAACCTGTCGTTCTTCTGCAGCAACCCGTGCTGCTGCTGCTCGAGCCGCGCGCTCCTCCTCCGACTGTAGACGCGGATGGCTGGAAATGGATCGACGGATAGGCCGAGGTGTGTATTCAGCACCATCTTGTGACCCGTCGACGCTTACTCTTGGGCGTATCCTTTCACCGCTTCCCCCTTGACCGTCCTCATCTTGTTGATCATCATCGTCATCATCATCTTCTTCGTCCTGAGGGACATTGATTTCGTCACCGAAAAGTGCGCCGATCTCTTCCAACGGTACACCGGATGTCTCTGGATATCCAAAGTAAACCGTCACGAACGCCAAGCCTGCAAAAAATGCCAAGATAAGATACAGTCTCCATGCGATCTTCTCCATGAGTATCGGTGTCAGCTCTCCTACCAACCAGTTGAACGACCAATTGGTCGCCGTTGCCAGGGATGCACCTTTAGCACGGAACGCGAGCGGCAAAATCTCAGGCGGATAGAGCCAAGGTACAGGGCCCCATGAATATCCGAACCATGCGTTAAAGACAATGATGCAGCCGACGACAGCTTGCGGAGTGTAGCTCTGATCGAGATACATAAAGTAGCTGCAGGCGGTGAGGGCAGCACCGCAACCGATGGCGCCGGATAGAAGAATGATTCGACGACCCCAGAGGTCGATCAGGAACCACGTGGGCACGGTAGCGAGCGTGTAGATGATGCCGTTGACGCCGGTCATGAGAAGAGCATCGCGACCGATCCAGCCGGCAGACTCGAGGATCATGGGCAGATAGTAGCAGACACTGTTGATACCGACGAGCTGCGCAAACATCTGCGAAGACATGGCGATCATGGTTCGGTAGCGATATTGGGTGAGCATACGTTTGTACGAGTTGTCGCCTTGCTTGCGGAGGTAGAGGACGTTCTCTTTGATCTCGCGGAACTCGAGCTTGGCGCGCGGCTCGTTGGGGTCTCCAGCTCCGTGAAGGTCGGCGAGGACGCGCATACCTTGCTCGTCCATGTCCTTGTCAAGAAGCCATCGCGGTGATTCGGGAAGGAGGACGGAGCCGAAAGCCAAAGTGGCTCCGATCACTACCTGGAGACTGAGCGGCAGACGCCAAGAGAGATCACTTTCAATGAAAGACGAGAAGTAGTCGACCCAAACACTGCTTGCGTAGCCGATGATGTTGCCTGTGAATTCGATGCAGGCCAGCTTACCACGGTTCTCTGCAGGTGAGATCTCGGACTGATAGGTGGGCACGATCATGCTAAGGACGCCGACTCCGAGACCAGAGATGACGCGCCCGATAAGCATAGTATCGTAGCCGGAGGTAAAGGTCTGGATGGCGCCGCCGACCGAAAAGATGACGGCGCCCCAGAAAAGGGTGTTTTTGCGGCCAAAAATGTCGGCAAGTCGACCGCAGGCAAGACTGGTGACGAGCGCTCCAAGTTCAAGCGAGGCGACGAGGGTGCCGATCTCGTAGGCGGTAGGATGCTTGAAGTAGGCTTTGAAGTAGGGACCGGTGATGATGCCACTCATGACGCCTTGGTCGTAGCCGAAGAGAAAAACTCCGAGTGAGGCAAAGCATGTGACAAAGAGCATAAGACCATCGCCTTTGATGCCGAACCTTGCGAGAGGAGAGGTGTTATCCTCCATTGAGACACGAGGCGCTCGAACGGTTCCATTGGAGCGGACTGAACTGGCAGTGTTGGAGCGTTGCCTGGCGTGGCCATTACCGCGGGATGTTGTGGATCCATTTGCATAGGTGTTGCGCTCGACCTCGCTGGACGGGCGGGTAGACGTTCGCGACTGACTGGCCGACATGGCGATTAGCTCGCAATGACCCTAATCCTACGTTGCAAGTCGGAAGGGATGGGGGAGATGGTAGCTAGCAGATAGGTATAAGAAGGTGCCCAAGGTAGCGATGATAAGTTCAAGTATCCATAACACGGAGGAGGTCGAAGAGCGCAACCGTCAGGTTACGCTGTATGCTAGAGCAAGGGCGACAAAAGGAATACCATGTGCGAAAAGCGCTGCGGCTTGTGTCGTAGTACTTGCAGACGCTATGCGAGCACGGGCGCATTTATCGATGAGACGCCGAATGCTGGAAAGGAGATGGTTGGTGATGATGGACTGAATCGGCTTGGTTCCGACAGAAACTCAACCTCGATAGCGCCCAAGTCGCGGATTGAACCCTCTTGTGACAGCGCTCAAGTCACGAGTGTGGGGCACGATTCGAGCCATCCGACTCCATTCACGACTCACGATTCAAGTCGAGTTGTACTCGAATCGGTCACTGTGCATTCACTCGCAGTTTTGCAACGGTGCACGGTCTCGGCGGCAAAAGTAAATCACGAATAATTCACAATTCACGATTTCCAACAACTGAGCCGCGCCTTGAACTGTGTTATAAGACTCGCAACTCACCATTCGTGATTCACTCACGACTAGGGGAAAAAAGTCTGAGTGTGAGTTAGCAGCTGTTCACGTGGTTGCGTGTGAATATTTTCAGAATGTTAGTTAGCACTTTTATAACATTGACTACCCTTCGAAAACAAACAAACACGGTACGCGTCGTTGCATTCACGATTCACGATTCACGATTCACGATTCACGATTCACGATTCACGATTCACGATTCACGATTCACGATTCACGATTCACGATTCACGATTCACGATTCGTGATGTGATTCCTGTTGCCCGCTCGCCTTAAGTCGTGAGTTAAGTAAACTATAGCGAGGAGTCGTGAATCTTGAATCGTAAATCGTGAATCACCAATGTGAATTTCATTTTTTCATTTAGCCAGTCGTGAGTCAGTCACCTGAGGCACAGAGTTGTGAGTCGTGAGTCACGAGTGTTGCTCCACGCCAAAAGTGTTGGTCTCTGACATGCGTGGATGCGTGGCGAGGATGCGTGTGACAGGTGTGAGCGGCGGTCCGAGCTTCTCCCCTAATCGAAACTTGCCTCATAACCTCGCACACTGCATTCACGATCGTCTTTCAGGATCACCCTAACGAGCGTCTGGAAAGCGTCATCCTTACCAGCAGTTCCCATATCACCACCAATCGCAGTCAGCGCCGAATACCTTCTCTTAGATACCCTCAAATGCTCACCGTATAGACCAGCTAGATAACAACCTCCTCGGCTAGCACAGCACCAGTGCGACCCTAAAGAGGCCATATTCAACTGTGTGAAGGTCTTTCCAACCACAATCGACATGAACGCATCGCTATAAGTGTGCCAGCCTCTACACTTTCTCCAAAACATTCTACCATCTGCAGACGGCCACCGAGTGCCTATCATGCCTGATCCTCGTCTCTATCCTGACAAACACGCTTCGACGAGCTCGGCTTCGTCTGTAAATCGCTCCAATGATGCATCGGCGCGCTGTTCCTCATTATCACCATCTCACAACATTCTGCCGTCTTCACGGTCCACGCTCCGCTTCCCCTCGCAAACACCGCCTGCATCCAGCTCGGCTGCGTTTGTGAACGCACCTCCGAAACCTCTAGACACCCACCCCAGGCCCTCGCCAAGTCATGCAGACGTGGCCGCCTCTTCTGTCTATGACGAACGTCGTCGTCAAAGTCTCGCACCAGACAAAGCCCAGCGCAAGTCATCCGGAGCTCGTTCGCAGCCATCTTCGGATCACATGCCCACGTCGCGTCAGAACATTCCGCCTTCTCACCCTTCACCAAAACCCAACAACATTGCCACCCGTCCTCCCGACACAAGTACTTCCAAATCAGCCGCAACTCTAGGCAACTACCAGCTAGGTGACTGCCTTGGACGTGGCGCGTTTGGCTCTGTCTACCGAGGTCTCAACTATATGAACGGAGAGACTGTCGCTGTCAAACAGATTCAGCTCGGCAACATACCAAAGGCAGAACTCGGCGAGATCATGTCAGAGATCGACCTCCTCAAGAACCTCCATCATCCCAATATTGTTAAATATAAAGGCTCCGAAAAGACGAAAGATTACCTCTACATCATTCTCGAATATTGCGAAAATGGATCGCTACACCACATTTGTAAGCGTTTTGGAAAGTTCCCAGAAGGTCTCGTCAGCGTCTACATCTCGCAGGTACTCCAAGGTCTCATCTATCTGCACGACCAAGGTGTTATTCATCGCGACATCAAGGGCGCCAACATTCTCACCACCAAGGATGGTTCCGTCAAGCTCGCTGATTTTGGCGTTGCCACCAAGACGGGTGCAATGATCGAAAATGCCGTCGTTGGTAGTCCATACTGGATGGCTCCCGAAGTCATCGACCAGAGCGGTGCCACCACCGCTAGCGACATTTGGAGTGTCGGATGCGTCGTCGTTGAACTGCTCGAAGGCAAGCCGCCGTATCACTTTCTTGCGCCCATGCCTGCTCTCTTCCGCATCGTTCAGGACGACTGTCCACCTCTGCCGGAAAGCGCATCTCCCATTGTCAAAGACTTTCTTCTCCACTGCTTTCAGAAAGATGCCAACTTGCGAGTTTCGGCTCGTAAGCTACTCCGGCACCCTTGGATGGCCAGCGCCCGTAAGCAGCTTGAGCAGCTAAAATCAGGTGGCTCACTTCGAGCAGGCGGTGGCGTCACACTCAACACTCCGCACGAAGAAGCAGTCAAGAGTGTCCAAGAATGGAACCAAGCCCTCAACGAGCCGCCCAAGCAAACGCTTCAACGACTTCAAGAGCCAGAAACGGTCCGAGCACCCATGAAATCCAGTCTTCGCCGAGTCAATGCGATCGCTGCTGAGCTTGGTACTGCTAAGCCGTTGGGCGGTCGTAGGACGCGGCATACCAGCCGGCCCACCTTACCTGTCGACTTTAGCCCCCCATCTGCGGTCCCACGCAAAGAGTCCGCTACGGCGTATGCGCCACGCATCTCCACCAAGCTGCTCAGTCCATCCTTCGAGCCCGCTTCTGCCTCATCTGACCAACTCTCCCTGGCCACCAACAGCAAGCAACCCCCTTCGCCTGTCAACGGATCCGGCTTCCGAACACCAATTGCTGGAGCTGCGCCTGCAACATCTCTTATGAATCACCGCGTCAAGCTTGCAGATCTACAACAACCAGAGAGTGTGGATGATAATTGGGACGATGACTTTGAGGACAACATTACCACCACCAAGATTGCTGCTGCTCTCGAAAGAAGTTCGTCATCCGAGGGTACGGAAGCAGCTGCCGCCGGGAAGGATGCTGCAGGAAAAATCGGAACGGCTGCAGTCTGTCGTCTGGCTTCTCATTCCACAGCCGGCCACTCCTCATCCTCACGGTCACCTACTCGTCTAGTAGGCTCAGAAGCAGAGTTTGATCAGCGTACCATCCGGCCAGTCGCCGGCCCTTTCCTGCGCAGCGTAGCTTCTTCTTCTCAGGTCCGCAACTCGCCAGACCTCACCGCGGATTCTTCTTCGCCTCCCTCCAGCCGCTCATTCGATGACGAAACAGGCGATGACTATTCAGACCTCGTTGGAGATGGCCAGGAGGATGTTCTGAATAAGCGAATTCGCGATCTGCAAATGAAGAACAGTGTTGGTAAGCGTCTTTTCCATCCTAATGACCTGGTTCGACTTGCCAGCCCCGCGGCTGGCGACAAGGTATCAGCTTCAGCCCATGGCGACCTTAGTCCTGCTTCGCCATCTAAGCCGTCAGATCGTCGCACAAAAGCGTCATCAGATGCTATGCGCAGCTCTCTGGCAGCTTCCACCGCTCGTCCTCCGTCTGATCCTGTAAGTCCACAGACCACCCTGCGCCTCGAAAAGGAAGGAAAGTGGAAACAGATGCGGCGCACACTAGGCAAGTACTCCGAGGATCACTCAACTGAAGACTACTCAGACCTCTTCGGCAAAGCCGATGAAGGTAGCAACAGCAAAGATGACAGTGTCGGCAGCGGAAACACCCTGCAGCTCACCGCCCGACTCTCGAATCGTTCATGGCTGCGCGATGACGATGCAGACGAGGACGATCCCTTTGCCGAGATCGACGAAGGGTTCAACGCCGAAGCGGATCTCGAAGCCAATGTCGCACGTGACCAGCATGCTCGCATGTGTGCATTTGTGACCGAACTGGTCGAGTCGCTTGACACGCATGCGGGAGTCGACGAGTTGCTCCAGGTGTGCGAGGACATCGATCAGGTCCTGACAGACATGCCCGAGATGAAGGCGCAGCTCCTCGCTTCTCACGGTGCTCTTGCGCTCATACAGCTGCTCGAAGCTGCTGCTGATCGCGAACTGGCGACTCGACTGCTGGGCATCCTCAACCTTGTCATCTTTGAAGACCCTGAAGCACAAGAGAGTCTCTGCTTGATTGGCGCCATTCCCGTCGTCATGACCTTTACCACCAAAAAGTGGCCGCACGATCTTCGACTAGAAGCTGCTCACTTTGTCTTTGCCATGTGCTCCACCTCGCGACTCACGCTCCAATTCGTCCTTAGCTGTCGTGGTCTGCGCACGCTGGTCAATCTGATTGACGAAGACTACTTGGAGCAAAAGGATCTGGTCTGGATCGGCGTGGGCTGCGTCAGCAGTGTCCTCGAGCTGCAGAGTCCTGCTTCGCGTAACGACTTTTGCCGCATGCTGGCGCAGGAGGGTCTTCTCGAGCCCCTATCTTCCGCCCTGCAGAGCGTTATTGACGATGACCAAGATGAGTATGCCTCGCAAGCTCGCGCCAACATCCTCCAGATCCTGCTTATTTACTCGCAATCAGACAACTTCCTCAAGAGGCAGGTTGCCACCCGCAGTGTGCTCCGTCGCATTCTGCGCTCAGCATCTAGGCTTGAGCCCGAATCGTTGACGCTCATGCTCAAGATTGTCAAGAATCTGTCCATGTCGCCGACAATTCTCGACGAGATGCAGAATGCCAACACCATCGAAATTCTTACCAGCATCCTTGCGCAACATCATAGCGGCCCACATGGCACGGAAATGTCTAACCAGGTTCTCAACACCATGTACAACCTCTGCCGGCTGTCAAAGTCCCGTCAAGAGGAGGCTGCGCAGGCTGGCATCATTCCGCAATTGCTGCGAGTCGCTCGAACCAACTCGCCACTGCGCCAGTTCGCACTGCCCATCTTGTGCGACTTTGCCCATGCGGGCAAGGCGACGCGTAAGATGTTCTGGCAGCACAAAGGTCTCAATTTCTACCTCAAGCTTCTGGAGGATCCCTACTGGCAAGTATCTGCGCTGGAAAGTATCCTCGTTTGGCTTCAGGATGAGACAGCTCGTGTCGAGGAAGTCCTTCTTCAGCCCACATCGATCGAGTCGATGCTGTGCGTCTTTGCCACCAGCAAAGCCAACTCGTTTGAGAACCTCTTGGAGCCTTTTGCCAAGGTATGCAGGCTTTCGAGTGGCATCGTAGCTGCCATGGCCCGAAACACGCTTTTCGTCAAGAGGCTCATCGAGCGCCTTGCGCATCCAAAAGCGGTGGTAAGACTCAACCTGCTGAGAATTACCAAGATGATCTGTGATCTCAAAGGCGACGTCCACTCACCGCTTGTGGACCAGCTCAAAGTGTACGACGTGGTGGAGAAGCTCAGCAGCACAGACAATGCGGTGTTGGTCAAGGAGCTCGCCCGCGACATTCTAAGCCAGCGCCACATCCAGTGGGAGGCCAGCAGGACGGTGAGGAGAACACTTTCGGATACGCATATGGGCGAGGGCGCTCGTGTCTCAAGCAACACGGGCTCGATGCTGCCGCAAGGTAGTGCGGCCCTTGGTCAGTTGGTGGGTATGCGTGCCTCAGCTCCGTATCGCCGCAAAATGTCGAACGGGACCAGTGGCGATGCCGGCGATATTTCCTCGAGCAGCGTTGCCAAGTCGACCATTCACGAGCGATCCATCTCGGGTTCTTTGATCGGCTCCTCTCCGTCTTCGTCATCGTCGATGGTTGGTACACCTTCAACAGCGCGAAGCACAGCGATGCGCAACCTGGTTGGTAGACTCAGCCAACCACGTCGAGCCGTCACACCAAATCGCGACCTGATGATGAACCAGAGCCATACCAAATTCGGTTCAAGAGGCACTTCACCTCTCATGGTCTTGGAACCGCTTCCGCAGGGCGAGGCTGTGAGGCTGCGGCAGAACTCTCAACCACAGATGGATTCGGCCAGAGGTGCCAACGACGGCTCTCCTGACTCGTTGTCGTCGAGCAGAGACGCGATGGAGATCAAGATGGCTGACAACTCCTCAGGCAGCCATCTGGGCTTGTCGAGGGGCATGAGTCCACGTGTCAGAAGCATCTCGAACGAGATCAAGAGGGCCGCTGCCTATGCCAACTTGGGCAACTCCGAGGATGTGCAGGCACAAAGGATCTCGAGGCATGCTTCGGTGGATGTCGGTGCCAGAAGAGGCAACTTGGAGGAACTCGAGAATGAAGATGCAGGTCAGATGCAGTTACACTCGGCGGACAAGGATAGGACGATGCGTCCACCCTCACGAAGACCGATCCCTTTGCTACCTTCGAGTCCTGGTTTCTCGCCTTAGTAAATGCGTTTGCCGAATAGGAATACGACAATGCGTAGCAGTGAACACATTCACACATGATTGAATGGGTCCGCCTGGCTCTGTATCATACTGAGCGTAACTTTTAGGACCGTATGCGTTCTTGCAACAGAGTGGGTGTGTCTGTAGCCATCTAAGCTTGTGCGCTTTTTGTTCCAATCGCAAAACGAGGCTCAGGCGTGTGTTACACGTTCGAGTGTTTGGATACCACCTCGAAGCTCTGAATGGTGGTAAGGAGGAGCATGAGGCTTGACGATCTTGCAGGCCATCCAGAGTTATGGTTTGTCTCGAAGGTACATTCAAGCGAATCCTATTGCCGCTCGTGCTGTAGATGATTGGGTTGGTGGAGACACGATCAAGAACAAAGCGCGGACGTGGTTTATCGTGTATGAAGAGCTCGGGGGTGGACCATCGTACTTCCGTGGCGTCCGAGTTCGAGTTGAAAGGTAGACGATCGATTCGAGGTGACAGCGAGCGAAAATACGTCGTGTCTACCTCCCGTCCTATTTACTCTTGCTGTCGGTAGTTGGTGGACTTGCAGAATCAAACCAGACACTGGATGTCTTTGTGCTTGGCTGAGGATGACGAACATCGGCCGTCTTCGGCTATACACTTCGTCGAGGTGTCCACAGCCAGCAGCATGCGTATCTTGACATATCACGGTCTAACATTGGAAACTTCAATAAACTCACCGACGCATCACGCATGCGTGAGGTTTGACAAAAGAACATGCTGACTAAGCAGCTGAACCCTCCACTCACGACTTGCCAGAATTTCCACATGTCTGTAGAGAAGCTTTTCTGTTGGCGTCCGCAGAAGACTGCTCATCCTGTAGGCTTCTTGAAGGTGACCAAGAAGTATCGTGAGGACAACGACTACGACTCCGACAAGCGCGCACTTGTGACGGAAGGCGGAGGAATGTCATCATTCAAGAGACGTGTCAACCCGGCTTCTGGCTCAGCAGCATCAATCCCCCTGCCTGCAGGTGTCAAGCCTTCTTCGTTCTCGTCGCCCGTCCCGCTTATCTCCACCGGAGTACCAGCCCTGGACGATCTTCTCTCCGGCGGCGGACTGTCTTCCAGCTCTGATCTGCTACTGCTACCAGCCACGGGTACAGCTGCGCAATCGGCTGCGCAGATCGGTGCTTCGAGCTCTACTCTCGCTGCATCAGCAGAGACCAACCACGCCGCAAGGGCGGCAGCGGAGCCGTATGTGGAGCTGCTTTTGGGATACTCGATAGCTCAAGGCATTGCAGCAGAACATACAAATGTGGTTGTCGGCGAAGATGTCAATGGATTGGTAAATGGCTTGATGGCCAGAGCTGGAGATTTGGACGAGCAATTGCTCAAGACAATAGGTGCCAAGCCGGCGGCAAGGGCAGGAGAGGTAGCAGGGGAAGGTGGCGCCGGTCCATCAGATCATCTAGACACGGTAGCAGATGATGATGATATGCAAAATTCAGAGACCAGCAGTGTCTCAGGCGCAGCTTCCGCGGAAGGCGAAGACGAAGGCGAAGGCAGGTCGAATCGAGCGGAGAGAGAGAGAGGGATGAAGATCGCCTGGCGATACCATAGCATGAAACAATTCAATACCACAGTCAACGAGCCGAGTAGTAGCAGTAGCCCGAGCTCGCAACCTACGCCGTTCTGCCATACTTTTGATCTTAGCAGACGTATCGATGGTCGCATCGTCCAACATGCAGTCGAGCAGAACAAGCTCGAGATGGTCGATATCTCTACAGCATCAAAAGCATCAACCTCGAGAGATATCAACTCTTACGAAGTTGCATACAGACACATTGAAGCAGTTGCAGATCGATGTCGACGTCAAGCTGAATCAGCATCGTCTACGGTCGCGCCTCCGGTCCTTCGCATCGCGATTCGCGCTCTCGGTTCATCTGCGTGGAACGTCGCCCGTGGGCAATCGCATCAAGCCGAGATCATCCGCTTCCTGCACAGACTCAAACGACTTCTTCGTTCTTTATCCCTACTTGATACTGCGCCAGCACGTGCCTCGCGGAGAGTAGCGATTCCGTCAATGGCAGTCATCAGCATATCGTCGTTCCTGCTCTGCAACGCATCTTCACAAAATCTGCCGCATCGAATGGTACACAGCGTTGACTCTGCCGTCTCGATGAGCGCCTTCGCTTGCTCCCCCGCGCTTCGTTCTGCATTCCCCGCCTACACGGGCGCGTTCAAAGTGCTCAAGACGCCTGCTGTGGGGACGCTCACCAACCCTTCGATTAGATCTTCCGTACTGCGCGGGATGGGCACAGGCGCCGGTGCAGGTGCAGGTGGCAAGAATGCAGCAGGCAGTGGTGAAGGAGGTGCCGGAGGTGGCGAGAACAATTTGGCGTTCAAAGTGCGCCGGAAAAGGTTGGTAATCGAGACATTGCATTTGGACGTAGAAGGCGGGGTAAGTGAGCGTCGCACCAAGCCGCCGAAGAACAGTGAGCGTGTCACGGGCGCACCTGGCAAAACGCCAAGTGGAAGCGGCGGTGCTGTCACAGCAGCAGCAGCAGCAGCAGCAGAGGATGCTCCCATACAAAGTGCGCGTACAAGCAGTGCTGGAGGATCGTCATTTGTTCGCAGACAGCCCACAAGTGGCTCTGCTATGACAACACCAGCGAGCACGTCGTCGATTTTGCCGGGTCCCACACCGAAACCGAACAAGTTCGCAGGCTTGTCGTCGCTACGACAGCGCGGCTTGGCTGCCGCTGCTGCAGCTGCGAACGCCGCTCAGACTACACAGCCTGCTCCACAGCACGAATATTCGGTCGAAATCGACTCGCAGACCGATCAACACGTTCATGTTGACGCCCACAGCCACACCCACTCCCATAGTCACAAGCCAAGAGAAATGCCCTCTGCCATCAAAAGAGCTGCCCATGTTCGAGCGGAAGACCTCGAATTCTAGTCTTCACCGCCAGCTCGTCCTGCTTGTAGTATCGAATATATCACGAAACATTCACGATTCACGGTTTGTGATCGACAATACACACGCTGTAAGGATGTGCGAAACAAAGAGTTTTCATTCCGTACCAGGCGGGGCCGAGTCATAGCGAGGGAACCGAGTGAGTCTCAATTGGCACCGGTGGGCTGGGGGAGATTGGCGGAACCCAGACTTGCGATGGAAGCAGGGATGCCCTGCGTGGCGCTCGAAGCGCCGGTAGCAGCCGAAGTGACAGCCGAGGCGGAGGCGGCGGCGAGCGAGTCGGTGGAAACGATCGAGTCACTTCCACTAGCTGTTGCGGAGGATGCAGCAGAAGAGTCGGTCGGGGTGCCCGTGGGACCAGCGCCAACAGCCCCGGTCGAAGTAGCAGCGGACGAACCACTCGCCGAAGATACAGTGCTGGACGGAGCCGCATTGGTTGCCTCTGGTGCTTCAACAAGTGGGATGTAGACGTATCCCAGAGCGGGGCCAGCAATAGTAGTGTCATCCGTAACCGAAGTGTTCGAGCTAGTGACGACGGCGTACATCTGGCCACCAGTGAGATTGCTGGGCAGTGTCACTTGCGACGAGTTGCTGTCGAGCGCCAAGAACTGAGGTGCGCCTACGCCCTGAATGATGGCGAGGTACGTGCCGTTCGAGTCGGTGGAGGACGAGGATGTGGAATTGGTCGACGTGTACGATGCTGTCACCTGCTGGCCAGGGGTGAAAGAACCATTGTTCTCGCCACCGGACAACGAAAGAGTGGGGAAGGCCGTGATTGGCAAGCTGGCGTTCTCAGGGCACGACTCGATGAAAGGTGCAGCCAGTGAGTACACCTGCTTAAAGTCCAAAGCAGTCGAGAACGCGCCAGGGATCACATTACCACCCTCGTTGGTCTGAGCAATCAGGTATGTCTGGTGCTGTCCCTCGACAACCAAGATGCTACCTGCCGTTTCGAGCACGCTAGAATTCGAGATGTTCTGAGCTGCGCCCAAGTACGCCGAGACACCAACACCTTCAAGCACACGAGCGGTGGTCAGGAAGCTAGCCACATCCGTGACAGCGCTGAAGTTGTATGTGCAGGCGGGAACCGCCTGGTCTCCAAGTGCTTCGGTCAGCAGGGAGACGTGCGAAGCTTCATCTCGGCCGATCGAGTAGATCTGGTTTCGAACCGATGCGTTGTAGCCAGCGTTCTCAAAGTCAGAAGTCGACAACTTGGAGAGCGACTGGTTGTAAAATTCGGCTTCCAGATGCTCGAGCGTCAGTGCGTACTGGAGGATCTGCGTATCGTTGAAAGTGGTGCCAGTACCAGTGGGAGGAAGGATACCGCCAGTCGGGCTGGGAGAGAATGTGGTAGCAGCCGCTGAAGAGACACGCGTAGCTGAAGAGCTGCTAGAAGCAGTTGCAGGGTCGAAGGGGCCAGCGAGCACCGAGGAGATTGCTGATGGAGAGGGGAGACCACCAGCAGCTGACGAAATCTGGTTCTGTCGTCGGAAAAGTGGCGATGACGAAGCAGAAGAAGCGGCTGCTAGGGCGATGACGAACGAAAAAGTAAGCTTCATGATGGCCGACGAAGGACGGTGTTGGTTGGATTGACACCGAAGAACGCACTTCGTTCGATTGATTATATACTCTGGAGGCGGCCATATGCGTGACCAACCATCTGACAAAGCGCAAGATCGAGAAGATTCTGCCGGATCCCTACTAACTCGGGGAAAGGAAGATCAAAAATAGTAGTGATTGGCCGAGGCTGAGTTTCGAACCTAAGTTCGGGCATCTTGTTTAAGGAAACACAAACACAGCCATGTCGTGCTCCACGGCACGGACAAGTTTCAAGCTTGTCATCGAATACACTGACGTACGGCGGCTGGGAGCTTCTCTAAAGCAATAAGTCTGGGGTGCATAGGCCAGGGGTCTCGATGACGGCGTCTGATCAAGGGCAGCGCTTGATCGTCACTGCTGGTTCGGCATGCTGATACGTCTGTGTCATGCACAGCAGCTGCTTGCAGTATCATGGCGCAGTACAAGAGTGTATGGTCACCGAGCACGAAAATATGGCGAGCTAGACGGACATGTGGAGCAGAGCCACATCCACAATCAACGGTTTATGTGCCGGACGAAGACTCACAAGTCAACGTCTCAGAGTGAGACATTGAGCGCAAACGTCACACCTCATCATCGATGTGACGCTTCGTAAGTCGCCGCTGTGCGACATATTTCCCCTTTATTTGGTCATGTTCAGAACCAGATCCTCATCGAAGTGGACATGCATTTCTTTCACAAAAGCGTCGCAGCTCTTAGTTCCGACCCGGTGCAGAGTTCAGTTGAACCATTCGTGTTTGTGATTCTAGCGAAGCACTCAGAACTTAGGAAGAGATCTGCAGTACAGACACCGCCGCTCGTCAAGTCGTGAGTGGACTCGTTTGGAGGGTGTCGTGTGGACACAGACGTGCAGCCACATCCGTCACGAGTATCTGAGCTCATGACGGTCCTCGTCACGCAGCAATGTGAATCGTGAATGACTCTTCAGGAAGCGGCGTCTTCCGTGTGAAACGAGCTTTAATTCGAAATCACGAACGTCAAAGAAGGCACAATTTGGTAGTTGACGTCATGCTGTGCCAACAGTCACGTGAGTTAAACGAGACGCACACGGAAACTTTCGATGTGAATTTCACGATTCATGAATCATCACAAATCGTGAATACGAGAAGCACAAAAAAGGTATTCGTAACTTGTGGCGGCACTCGGCTTGGAGGGTGCGGCGTGTTTTTTATTGTTAGATTGGGAACAGCTTACATTTATTCTTTCTGAGCGTGGTCCACAAGTCACGAGTGGACTCTGGGCCCGTAACCAGAACTGTCAGCCGCCAACATGCACGATGACACGTGAGACGACATTCGTGATTCGTGATTCGTGATTCGTGATTCGTGATTGAGCTGACACAACTAAGAAGCATGTCATCACGATCAGAAGTATAGAAAAACCCTTCCAAACCCCACCAACATCTGCGGCCATAGAGACTTGAAAATACCGCATCCCGTTCGATCTGCGCAGTCAAGCAAGTCGTCGCCTAGTCAGTACTGCGGTGGGGGACCACGCGGGAATCCTGGGTGCTGCAGTTCTTTTTTGGCCGCCGCTTGCATGACCATCGCCGATTGTATCCAAACCGTGGTGCTTGCTCGGACAGCCGAGACGGCCAAGCCTTTCTGAGTGGGTGGTAGTGGTGTTCATATCTTTGCATGGATGAAATGCTCAGTCGAGCCGGGGATGCGGTTGATGATGGTTTCCGACGCTAGTGTATGACTGGTATTGACAGTTTACAGATCCCGCAGCCTATACACGATCTGGTTGCAGTAGTTGCTCGTGCGTGATCGAGTCTAGTCTGTTCCTGCATTGAGTGTGCTGACAAATATGCGGGGTAGGAGGAGTGCATTTCTTATGGACTTGTACCTGGTCGTTGAGCGAGGCTGTGACATTGGCGTCTGGGCATTTCGAGGTTGACGGACATGTGTTCGCAAGCTCTATCGGACTTGATAGAGTATACTTCACGGAGAGCAGGTAAGAGTCGAGGAGATCGGTCGGACTTGGAGCGCGTGGTCAGCGTCTTCGATACGTCCTCTTGGGAGCATCGCTAATCCCGACAACCAAGAGACGCCAAGCCAGGGCCTTGGACGGTCCTTTTTTGGACCCTGGTGATTCGAGTACTTGGCGTTGCTTGCCTCTCGAATTGTGATGGGGACGACAAGAATGCAAATGCTGACATGACATGCCAATACCGCATGCTCGAGCCCCGTCGTTATCAGAGGTCTGCCCCCCACGTTGAAGAACAGAGACCAAGGGTTGAGATGGCACATACACGATACGTTAGCACAAGAGCGAATTTTCGATATGATTTCGACCGCTGTGCGCGGGTTGCACATGGGCTCAGTCAACTCGAGACCGATCGAAAATCGTGAATAGGACATGCACTGGTCACAGGCGACGCTTTGCTACTCTCCGCGGTAATTGAGCCGTTTTCTCTCTGACCACCTTGAAACCTGCCCGACGGCTTTGCCATGAGCAATTGCGAAACAGCGGCCATGTGGACCTAATTCCGACAAAGACCAGTCACGAGTCATCGTCCCTGTTGGCAAAGAGCGAACTTTGCACCGTCCTTCAAACCGGTTATCTGTTATCCCAGATTCGGGCCGTCGTTTAGAGTGGATATGATTGGATGCATCTCATAATCCGGCATGGCTTTGGTGCTTGCTATGGACGCTTATCATCATCGAGAACGAGACCCTGCATTCAGCCATCCAAAACTTGCGCAGAGATAGGTCAAGATAGTGTTTTGCATTCGTGATTCGCACTCGTGATTCACATTCGTGATTGAAAGCATCTGTGGTAATGGCGCTTGGTTAGGCGTGGATAAGAAAACACAAGACTCGTGACTCGACAAAAGACACCGTGTTGCACGGTGATGCGCCAAGTTTGGGAGATTGGAAGTCATTCGAAATTGGATTCTTGATTGATTCGTGATTTGTGATTTGTGATTGGTTTGACCGCCATGTGTCCTCGGACTCGCACATTGTGACTGCAGAGCTGTCAAGATCTTAATTTCGTTTTCGTTTGTTTGGCTTCATTATTTTGGCTTCGTTTGATTAATGTTCCGTGGTTTGATTTGAGTGGGTGGCAGACCAGCTAGGCGGCTGCCGCTGCTGTTCCATTCGTGATTGGGTGTGTTGGTATCCAAGATTCGCCACTACGAAGTGCGAGAGTCGAACCTTGAAGCAAGAAACCTGCTCGTCTCGTCCTGTGCGACCGTGGCCAGTCATGCGACACGAGATTGCACTTGAGTAGGTGCATGTGCAGGCTCGCCTCGACAACAAGAGAGGTCTGCATTGCCAATCAGTACCGGCAATAGTGGCCTACCCCGCAATATCAGCAAGACAAAGACAAGTGGACCTATCTCCTATCAATCCTAGATACGCACTCCGAAAGCTCCGTACGCTACAATTCATGAATCAACTCGTCTCGCCCTCTCTTGTGAACATCACGTTCCTAGAAACGACGCGTGTGCGTTGCTGATACTCGGTCACCAGAAAGGCTGTCCACCGGTTCACACACACAAACTGGCGTGGGTCACCCGAGCTTGCAGGTTGGCTTCATTTCCAACTTTGCACCAAACCAGTTGTCGAGCCTCACAACCGGTACACGCCCACAACGGACAAGAGCGCTGCACTGTTGTACATTCGCCTATGCAACAACGTTGCTGCTGTGCATCCGGTTGCTGCTGTTGCTCCTTGATCCCACCATACCTTGTTCGCTAGAGTCGGTCATTTACGGCTTCGTTTGCCTATAACTAGCTTCGCATTTCCTTGGTACCTTTTGTCCTTTTCGGTGCATCCCACCTCTTTCATTAGTTCGGTTCGTCCCCTTCACTGTCATCGACCCTCGTCTCTTTCGGCGTCTGCACCGTCGTTGCCTCTGTCTCGCCTTGGCCTTGTACCCAGGCTGTCGAGTGCATACCTTGCTCGCTCGTTGCTTTCTGCTCGATAGGAACACGATTCGATTCCAACTCCTCTAGCCCATCAACAGCTGCCATCATGGGCGCGCTTCACCAAGCACGCGTTTTTCTCTGGGGGCAGAAGCCGGCAACCAAGCTCGAACAGCGCCTGCTGCTTAAGATCGACGGTGTCGTCATGACGTTCTGCACGCTTCTCTTCCTCTCCAACTACCTCAACCGAGCGAATTTTTCCAACGCCTACCTGACCGGCATGAAGGAAGACCTCAAGTTCCACGGTAAACAGTTCAACCAAGTGCAATCCATCTTCACCGCTGGCTACATCATCGGTCTGTGGCCCAACAACCTCATTTTGCAAGTGGTACCACCTCGGTACTGGTTGCCGTTCTGCGGTGCTATGTGGGGGATCCTGTCGGCGTGCTTGGCTGCGACTAAGACGCCGCAGCAGGTCATGGCGATTCGATTCTTACAGGCGCTCTTCGAATCGTCGACGTTCACAGGCTGCCATTGGATCCTGGGCTCGTGGTACAAGGAGGAAGAGCTCGGCAAGAGGTCTGGTATCTTTTCCACTTTTGCACAGATGGGCTCGCTCTGGTCCGGTGTCATGCAGGGTCGAATCAGTCAAACCATGAACGGTCATTTGGGACTCAAGAGTTATCAGTGGTTGTTTATCATCGACTTTGCCCTAGCCATGCCGATCGCGCTTTTCGGTTTGCTTCTGTTCCCCGATACGCCGCGCAAGACCAAAGCCTGGTTCTTGACCGAAGAAGAACGACAATGCGCCGTGCAACGTCTTCCGCAGCATGAACCGACCAAGATGTCGTGGAACCTGATCAAACGTGTATTTGGTCGATGGCATATCTACATGTTTGGCATGCTCTTCGGCTTCGGAAGCATGTTGGAATCCGCCGGTATCAACAGCGTCATGGGATTCTGGTTCAAATCGTTGGGCTTCAGCAAGGCACAAATCAATTATTACCCACTATCGCTCATCAGCATTGCCATTTTCACCACAATCATCGCTTCCTACACGACCGACTACGTCGGCTCGAGATTCTGGGTCAACCCTCTGATGGGCATCATCATCAGTATGAGCTCCATCATGCTGTTGGTATGGGACATTCCGTACGGTGCCAAGTTCTTCGCTTTTGCCATCCAGGGAGCCGGGTACATGGGACAGGCAACTAACTTTGCCTGGGCCAACATTGTCTGCCAGGACGACGAACAGGAACGCGCCATGGTTCTGGCCGGCATGAACGTCTTCAGCAACATCGTCAATTCATGGTGGAACTTGGTCTTTTGGGCGGCCACGGATGCTCCCAAGTACCGAAATGGTTGGATCAGCATGTTCCCCCTGTCGGTATTTGTCACCGTGGTCGCGTTGGCCATCGTGTATCTGGAGAGGAGGGATAGGAGGACCAAAATGCACATGTACCCTGTGCGCGAGGAACAGCCGGAACGGCTCCAGACCTATACTCTACCCGCTGAAAAGGGCATCATGGAAGCCGATGCCGATGACACCTCGTCCGAGGGTAAAGACAAGCCTTGAGAGCCACCGAGGAACATGGCTCTTTGCGCTTTGTGCTTTTTTTATTCCGCTGTTTGTTTTCTGTGAACCTGATTCTCGTCGCATCATGTCATAGACTGCTTTCGAGTTATGTAAGACTCAGCTGACTCTGTTGCACTCGTCAGTCGGTTCGCTTCCTCGTCCTATTTCTGTTGATTTTCTCGGTGGTTCGTAATGGCATATGTCTGCATAAAGAGCACATCCGTGCGCCCTGTGCTGCAACAATCACGAGTGCGAGCTGAGCTTGCCCCGACAGTCACGATTGCTCCTGCTCCTCGCGTATCGTCCGCGACTCCAGCCGCACCGCACGCGTTGTGACTTAGCATCAAAACCCAGAGTCCTTGAAACACAAGAGCAGCAGAGACGAACAGAATGGCGCAGGAGATTAACGTACATCACGCGCTGCCTCTCGAACCGACTTGCTGGACATGTAACAAAGTTCAACGCTTCCTCTGCTTGGTAAACGTGTACACCTTGGGCTTGGCACGATGCGCCTGCTCGTCGTCATCCGTGTCGTGCAGTGCAAGCGCGTTACTCGTGAGTTCAGCGTTGATCACCGCGTCTGTCAAGCTCGCCTTCTTAGTGGCTTTGACCACTCGGCTGCTTCCGCCCTTGTGCGTCATGAGCGCGCGCACCAGGTTGAGCTTCTCAGCAGCGAGTTCGAGTTGGTCGAGACGCGAGTATCTGGAGGCGAGCTCGGTGGTGAGGTATCCGAGGTGTTTCGAGCCCTTCTTCATTGCGGTAGATGCAGAAGATGGCGTTTCAGTTGGGCCAAAGTCGTCTTGGATATCGGAAGAGTCCGAGGGGAGGTCATCGATCCAAGATGCGCCGAATCCCTCGTTGGCTTCTTGCACTGGCATCGATGCCTTGCTCGTGGAAGCGGAAGCAGAAGTGGAAGCGGAAGCCGACTGATAGGAGCGAATTGCATCTGCGTCGTCGAGCCACACTGTCTTCTTTCCTTGGGCGCCGATCAGCGCGGTCGCGGTCGAGCTGGAACTCGAGCTTTTTGGCGGTTTCGACCGCGCAGACGAGGCGAGCAAGCCCGCCCTTTGCAACGTCGCGCGTCTGTTCTCTTTATCGTCGAGCCACTCTGTGCTCAATCCAGCCACACTCGGCGCAAGCCTCTCTACGAGTGCTTTGATGCGCTTCTTCTCTGCAATGATCTGGCTCCTCACATACCCCACGTCCTGCGTCTTGAGAAGTGCGACGACGTCGTTATCCAGCTGCTCGGTCGGACGCGCGTGCTGATGAACACCATTGCGCGTGCCCGAGTTGATCATGCCAAAGTAGAATTCATCCTTGTTTCGCATAGCCGCCTTTTCCGAAAGACGCTTGAGCATGTCGCGCTTCTTATGGTGGTCCTTTGCTCGCAACACATAGTCCTTATGCTTCTCCAGCAGGCCGAGCTTGGCTCGTCCGACCGGTTGAGATCGCTCTTTGTGGTTGCGCCGCTGAACCGCGTTGCGGTACGATGAGCCCTCCATGATGTTCAAGTTCTAACTTGACGATTTGATTGTCCGATATCGAGTGTGAAAGCGTGTGTTGTGGATGCCGTTGACCGTGGTAGTTCACGAGTGTCCGCGCTGCGAGAGTCGTGAGAGCGTTGCTGCCAGAACTCTTGCCGTGTGAGTGATTCTCAATATGCTCGAGAGAGGCTTGCGGTGCTTTGTGAGCGTACGATGCGAGGTGAAAGTTGGGTATCGATCGAGATGGTTGGTTGCAATCAAGAGGCATGGATGTGCTTCAAAAAGGTGGAGTGGCACCAGTAGGCGCAGGCGGCAAATTCGTGATTGGCAAATCGTGAATGTTTGACCTGTGATTCTGTGATTCACGATTGTGGCTCTGGCTGTTCCAATCGTGAATTTAAAAATTTCAGCAAATTACGAAAGTGTGCTGCACGTGACGAGGACCCTTAATCCAAACGTGAAGCTTACCAGCCACGAGTGCCGTGGCCCACGGCCAATCGTGATTCATTCAAACGTGAATGTCATTCGACGTAACACATTGCACAAACCCACGGAGCGGTGAGCCTTGACTCACGACTCGCGACTAACGGACCTGCAGAATACGACTGCATTCGTGATTGTCAAGGCAGTATGTGTGTAAAGCTACAGATCCTTGCCAACTGTATACTGGCTCAAGTCGGTATCGGGCTCCAACTGGCCGTTCTTGGCGTTCCTTCTCGCACTGAAGAAGGTATAACTGAGAACGACGTCATCGACACCCTTGGTGCTGGGGTCATCCAATACATCGCTATCGATGAAGAAGAACACGGGTAGATCGACCTCCTCTCCAGCCAGCAGCTTCTGCTCTTCAAAGCAGAAGCATTCCACCTTGGCAAAGTACGGGGCGATCCTGTCGGGGGACACGTTGTACGTGGCGATACCGATGATGTCTTTATCCGATTTGTTCTTTGCTGTGTAGAATGCCAAAGCGGTTTCACCTGGTAAGACGTAGATTTCCTTTTGCACGGGGGTGAAGGACCAGGGGATGGCGTCAGAGGCGTCGGCGTTGAATGTGACGCGGATGCGCTTTGTGGGGGCGTTGGTGGACGGATCGAGGTAGGCGGGGACTAAGCGCGACGGTGCGAATCGTTCAGGGTCTGTGATAGGGGTGCCTGAGAATCCGGTGGCTGAGCAAAACGCACGGTACAGAGGTACGGCGGCGTAGCTGAATCCGAGCGTCAACACCATCAGTGCGGCAGAGTACATCATGAGCGATTGATTGCGTCGCTTGTACGATTCGCGCTGCCGACGTTGGAATTTTTCGGTCAGCGCTGCGGCGCGCGATGTCGAGCCATCCTTGGATGACGACGCGGTCGAAGCGCATCGAGATGCGGAGCTGAATGGTGAAGCGTGCGTTCTGAACATGCTCAGTTTAGTCGGCTCGGTCGAAAAGCGTCGAGCAATCATCCAAGGTCTGCTAGCCTCTGTCGCCCACGTATGTGCCATGCGCAACAATAGCGAGCCCCGCTGAACACCGACTGCGCTGCGTCGAGTACATGCCGTGGCCGAGAATCGCAGCGAGGCCGAACTTGACGCTGCTGCCAATCGTCCAGTTGCTACTGTCGCACCGATCATCTTGATCCTAAACCCTGTACGAAGGCCGTGACGAGTGCCAGCAGCGAAATGGTGGTGAATGCAGCCAGAAGGGTTCATGTCAGCAACAAGATATGCAACCCGAAATTTCTGCGTTTTTGTCGTCACCGACATCCGAGCCCCTAACAACTAACACCCACTTATCACAATCTTCGCACGCCTGCTCGCCACTTCCTCCCGCCTGCTTGCCACAAAAAAGCACCGATGGCACGCCAGAGGGAACAAAGCCACTTGCAATATCTTTCTGGATGTGTCTTTGATCTGTCTTGAGCGACGAAACCTGCCTGGAGACAAAACCAACATTGCCGGGACAGCACACGACCGGAACCTGGACGAACAACGTCATTTGCGTCCTCGAAGGACATCAAATCATGGATATAAGCGGTACAGAGTAAAGTTACAAGACATATTCGTCGCACGCAATGAGTCGGGTATATTCTATGTTGTTGCGCCTCCTAGCTTGACTCTCTGCGAGTGCGAAGCCCTCTACCACCGAGACTGTTGATACTAGATCGATGAGGGATGGCGACTTCTTGGATCTGCTCTATGGGGAATTCGGCATCGATAGGGGATGCAGTGACGGCTGAAGCGGTGCCACGACTTCGAGTACTTCCTGTAGCGCCTTGGGAGCGAGAATCGAGCGATGACGTCCAGCTTTCTTCTCTTATCGCTTGCAGACCGCCTTCCGAAGGGCTGACTGAGAGGTTGGTTGTACCCACAAGCATGCCGGGTAGTCCTAGGGGTGCGCCGTTTCCGATAGCGGCTAACACATTTGGGTGCATCAAAGGGGACAAATTGATCCCAGATCCAGGCAGCAGGGGTCGCACCGGTTGGCTGCTGAAGCTGCCGGATAGCTGCTGCTGCTGCTGCTGCTGCTGCTGCTGCTGCTGCTGCTGCTGCATCGAGACATCGTTCTCATGAGCCACAGCAGCTCGTCTGCGCCTATCTAGCGTCCGTTGCTCTAGATCTAGCGCGATCAGGCCCGGTGGATGGCGTCGGCTCTGGTCTGGGAACGAAGCCCACAATCGCCTTTCTTCGGAATCTTCGGTATCAGCAGTAGCGTTCGAGTCGGAGCTGCTCGAAGGAGAAGCTGATCTTTTCACGCCGTGCTGAGCCGCTCCTATCGGAGCCATGAGCAACGAAGATGGAACATTGCTTTGCGAATCTTGCTGAGCAGAATCAGTAGGACGAGCCATCTTGCCGTCGTAGTGTTGCACACTGCCACTGTCGGCAGACGGAAAGCTCGTTGAAGCACAAGTGGTGATCACTGTAGGCACAGCATCACAAGCCTCGAGTTCGGCCTCAGATCGGGACGCCGATCCGGAGCGTCGCAGAGCGGTCAAATCACCAGTCGACCCTCCGACATTCGACGGACGACCTTGAGCTGAGGCTTTGCGTGACGTCGAAGATTTCGCACCACTAAAGAGCGACGTGATCCACGATTCGCCCTCGAGCCTTCCGGCGCTGCCGCTGCGCCTGCTGCTTTCCGAGGACGAGTAATTCGCGATGCGACCCAAGATCGAGTTGCGACCGTGCCATTTAGCTCCGTCCACCCCTTCAAAACTGACACCGTCCTCTGACGAAGTCTCGTGACCATTGCCGAAAGACCACGGTCGTGAATAGCTTCCTGATAGGCGCGCCTTGCCAGAAGAGCCGAGCGAGGTGGTCGAAGCGTTTTGCAAGTCTGCATCTTGTCGCAGGGTAGCCGTTGACGCTCCTGGTTTGCCATCGGACATCTCAGCGATAGGTAACGGAGCTGTGAATGAGCCATGCTTTGTGTCGCTGCCGCCCTGATCAGGTGAGCCCGCCAGCGACGGGTCCTTTGACATAAACGAAGCTGGCATAGGAACGAAAGCGTGCATGACGCTTTGGTCATTGTCCAACGCGGTTTGCTTCTTCGAAGCCGATTCCGTTGATTGTCGCGCATGTCGCTGATCTTCCTCGTCTCGCTTCTGGTCGATAGGCCAATCATGGTTTGCAGTGTCCACACCGCCTGGAATCATGGCGGGATCGAAGGCTGCCACCGGAGAGCTCCTTGGTCGCTTTCGTCCTCGCCACTCGCTGGGAGGCGCCGCATCAACCGAAGACTGTAAGGGCGCCAACAACGAAGATGCAGGCACGTCGCGAGCGCTGTCGAGGCTACTGGACGGCGCCCGCCACGTTGAGCTGGGACAGTCTCGCGAATGCGGAGTCGGACCCTCGGCGGCGTCAAAGACATCGGCTCTCGGAGGATCAAGCAACTCGTCACGGCTTCGATGGTAAGCAGAAAGGGAAGTTGCAGCACCCTCGGCGGCGTCAAAGACATCGGCTCTCGGAGGATCAAGCAACTCGTCACGGCTTCGATGGTAAGCAGAAAGGGAAGTTGCAGCACCCTCTCCCTCCCCCTCCTCTTCTTGTTCCTCTTCCCCTTCCTCTCGGCTTGCCACTTGGGAGGCGGAGCGAGGCGAGTTGAGAGCGGCGAGACAATTGAGTGAAGAAATGCTGGAAGCGTGCAGGCTAGTAGGACCATTGCGAGAAGGGATGAACGATGCGTCTCGCAATTGCTCTTTGGATCGAGGGCTTCGGCCGATTGGTTGTGGCGCGGGCGAGTACGGATCGCTGGCATCGCTGGCATGGCTGAAATTGGCTTCTTCGAGAGAGGGAGATGATTCGACATGCTGGACGTGATAGGTCTGCGAAATGAGCGGTGCAGGTTTCAGACCATCTTGGATGTGTGCAGCAGAGCTCCAGAACTCGGGCTGGATTGCTTCAGGAGACGTGAGCGCAAGCCCGGTCTGTGATTGCGAGTTTGCAAGGTCAGGGACGAACCAATCAGAAGGCTGACCTGGCTGGCCATGTCCACCGTCTCTTATGCCTTGGTCCTCCTCGGTCGGATGCGCTTGAATCGAATCGAAAGCGAAAGCGTCGGAACCGACACCAATGTTCTGGTTGACAGCAAGATTCGCCTCCTTTTGCTCAAGCTGCCAATCCTGCGTCTGGTGTAACAAGCCCGCATCGAAGAGTATGGCTCGAATGCGATCCTCAGCGCGTAAACGCCATGCCCAGCGTCGATGACTTGCTCGGTGAATATCACTTTCGTCTCGCGTATCGGCAAGGTCGTCCGCTGGCTGCCGATCGAGTTGCCGTCCAGCGAGGCCATACCGGCTGTGGCCCGTGAAACTTGACAAATCGGTGCTAGCAGCGGCGGCCTGATCGTGCTCTTGCTGAACTAGGCTCTTGAACCCAAGCGTTGCTACAAGGCCTATGTTGGCAACGAGCAGGACGCCAAACTTGCATGCAGTCCAGGCAGCCTGAAAAGCGATCAAGATGAAGGCAAATTGAGTGAAGCGCTGGGTGTCCTGGTTAAAATAGTATGGATCCCTTGCTCCCCTGGTGGTCAAACCGGGACCAGATGGTTTGTACAGCACCAGCAGGATAGCTGAGATGACGCCGCGTGGAATCAGCGTCAGCACGGTTGGCCAGTTCTGAGAATAGTGCCAGAACGATTCGATGAGCAAATCGCGACGACTGCCGCTAGTGCGAGCTCGATACAGCAAGCTATAAAGGGAGTAATCCTTGATCGCTGTACGATCAAAGGCGGGCGCAGACAGATAGATGGGCATGACGAGCGGTTGTGGAACCATCCAACGGCGTCGGAAACTCCACAAAGTTTCGTATATGACCACGACTCCGACTAGCCATATGAAGACGCACCCACAGTAGATACCCAAGGCAATCCACCAGGCAGTTCTCGAGCCGGCCTGAAGGTTGTCAGGATGCACGGCGATCTGTGCCAAAGCAAAGATGACGTGGTAATCGAGAAATAGCGTTACAGGAATATGAGCGTAAGTATGCAGCGGCAAGATGGTGTGATGGAGCCTTGCCATACGCGACGGTAGACGCAGTTGAGCGTATCTCGAATAGGGAGCTGGAGGGAAGGTCGGCACTTGGAGATACGAGTCGCCCAAGTTGGGCACGTGCTGAGCCTTGGCGCGAGCCTCGAGGTCGGCTTGAACAAAGTCATGCATCTGGACCGCTTGTTCACCATCAGGCTGGCTAGATTGTATGGCATGCGCATGAGTCGCCTGGTGCTGTCTGAGCTCAGTTTGGAGCAGATGTACATGGTCTTGCGAGGGATGGCCATGAGCATACGCTTTCCGAGAATCCACCATGTACTCTGGTTGAATTTGCTGCGGATCTCGAGGTGCGTAGCTCGGATATCCAGACGATGGCCCTGGCTCTGAATCGGGATGCGCGCTGACGCCAGGCATGGAGTCGGCTGACAGGTAAGGCGTTTCTTGTGATGCTCCCACCATGGAAGGGCTCTGGCTCTTGCCTGGTGGAAGCTCGGCAAGCGTGTTGCCAAACACGGGCGGTTTGACGCGAACCGAGGCAGACTGGGTAGGGAGTGCGCCTTGATGGATCTGAGGCAAAGTGTGATGATTGGACGCATCTGAGGAGTGCAGCGAGCCTGAGCCGGCTGGCTCACCTGCGAACGGTGGCCTGTGCCCGAAATCAGACTGGTAGTCGTTTGCTGATAGCGGCGCGAGCGGTTGTTCTGTCACGGTAGACACGGATAGCTGAGTTTGACGGCTGAGTCTTACGTCATGCTTGGGGGTGGAGGACGAGGCGAGCGATGTATCCGTGGGTAAGGAGGTTGCATTGGACTGATGAGAAGCACGATGCGCAGCGTTTGCAGAGGTTGGCGATGTGGCGCGTGATTGCGATGGGAGGTCGGTGGGGTTTGAGACTGGAGTAACTAGGTTGCGCTGCTGGATCATGCGATCGAGCTCTTGCTGCTGGCGCCGCTGATCGGGAGTGAGATTGCGAGTCAAAGCTGCGTATTGTTGGACGCTGCCTGCTTCGCCTACACCGTAAGCGGCATTGTTGGATTGGTCGGTATCGCGACTCGAGGTAGTCTCGGATTGCGAGGCGAGCGAATCTCCGAGAGCTGGACGGCTTCGACTGCTATGGGAGGTGGGCTGATTCGGATCTCGATAAGGCCTACCGAAGGTGCGATCGGGCATGTTGCTGCGGGCGGTAGCGTCGAGCGAAGCTGAAGGAAGCGAAGTGCTGGTGGCGCCAGATTTAAACGTGTGGTGATCGTACGAGCTGGAGTTGCTGGCGCCAGCAGCAGAGCTGGAATCGGCTGAGAGGTTGAGCTCCTTTTCTAGCGCCTCCATTCTCTGCTGACGATGGCTGTGGACTGAGCCTTGAGTGATGTACTCTCTGATCTCGTCATTTTGAGTTGATTCGCTTGGTTGGATCCAAGTAGAGGCAAGGTAGCCAAAGGCACTGTGCTCAGTGGGACTTGTCTTGCGTCGCAAAGTGGTGGAGCTCTGGGTTTCGCCAGCGGCACTGATACCGCTGGTGCGCCCGAATGTGTCATGAGTGTGTTGGACGGGTCTTTGATACGGCTCGGATGAGGTCGGTGAAGAGAGGTGGGTGAACTGGTTGTCTTGTGTCCGAGATGGTGGCAGAGGAAGCAAAGAGTTGTCAGCGTAGCGCGTTGCCGCCTGTGCTGATGACTCTGGACGATTGGCATCTGGGTCGTAGCCAGGTGACGGAGACGGGTGACTGGAGGGCGAAAAGTAGACGTAGTCACCGGGCGATGGTGGACTGCTTGTTGATGGGGGTTGGAGGCTAGCTGAGGAGGATTGGGCTGCTACTTGTTTTCGAAGGACCTGTGCTGAGGGTATCGTCTTGCTATCGTCTTGCGGTAGCACATGCTCGCCGTTGCTGGACTTGAGACGTCCATTCATCTTGAGACGCAGTAAGCGCAGAGACTGGACACCAGAAGATCAAACGTTGAGCTGCGTGCAGCGTTGCAGATGGGAACGAGGTCTAGCTTGATGCTGGAGTAGACATTGAAGGCGGAGACAATGGCGATGGAGCTGCGAGGGTGGTGAGACTAAGGCGCGGTAGAAGAGAGATTGAGATCAACGAGGTTGCTGTGCATGCACTCCACAGCGAGCGAGTATTTGGGGACGCGCGGATCTGTGCAAGCGCGTCAGGAAGCGGAAGTGTGGCTCAGCGCGTGGAATGAGGAGTGGACGAGCGACGGGATTGCTGCACAAGGAGGTTCAAGGACGAGGTGAGGGTGTATGCGGCGAGAGATGCTCCGAGATGAAAGCACGATGAGCGTTTTGCGAGGGCGAGGCAAGTCGAAGAAGCACGCGAAGGAGTGCGAGACGATGGCGAAAGGAGATGAAGTCTTGAAGCTTCCAAGGCAATGAAGTAGGCGATCTGGGTGATGATATAGAAGACCAAGGTGCGAATGATGATGGCGTTGATGTTGGAAGCCGACTGCCGGCTGTATGATGCGATGTAGGAGAGGAAGCCGTTTGAGACGTTGAGCGTATGGCGTGCAGAGGGAAGAACAGATGTGCATCGACGAGTGGGGAGATATGCGTGTATGTCTGGGGTGACCCAGAAAGAAGCGCGACGCCAGTACCGAACCGAACCGGGACGGAAAGGAAAGGAAAGGAAAGGAAAGGAAAAGCAAAAGCCAGAGACGCGAGCGCAGTTGTCGATGCGGGATCGGCGACAAGCAAAGAAAGTGTCGAGGATGAAGGCAAAGAAGAACGCGAACCAAGGCGCAGCTATGCAGATGAAGGCGCGAGCGGAAGCGAAGGCGCAAGGGAGTTGGAGCGAGGTGCGAGCGCGGACAGTGCAAGAGTGTAACCAAAGCAGGGATCCAAACAAAAGACCGGTGTGGTATGCAGAAAGAAAGCGACGGAGAGAGCAGCGGATGTCAAAGCATCAATCACGGAATATACGATGCGTGATTGGCAAGCGCGAACGTGGAAGAGGCGAGAGGCGTGTTAGGATATGTCATGGCAAGGCGATAGAATCAGTTGTACACCATCCGAGCCTTGTCGTCACGGATAGCGTCGACTGGACACGGGAAGCACGCTGCTGTGTTAACATAACTTAGCGTGTACGAGCGGGCCACGAGCGGGCCTGCGCAAAATGTCCGAGTTGAGCGAGGCGCAGTTTGGCAGGCGGATTACAGTATTTGCTTTCTCGCTAGGAGAAAAGGCGAGAAGGGCAGGAAAGAACAACACTCAACCCACAGCCGGCGAGTGACGGCATCGTGACTGCGCGGAGATGCGGTGCAAGCTAAGCGAAGACAGGTCGTGAGTCTCAGAGTGTCATTCGACTTGGCGAGCAGCGCAGCATGCATCTCACCGCAGCGAGCTCCATCCGAGACACACGCAGGCACCCAAAACAACGCTCCAAATCACGACTCACGACTCACGGCTCACGACTCACACGTACCGCAAACAAACGTGAAGTACGAAAGCGTCGTTTACATTTTCACAATTATTAGTAAAAACAGCAACAACAACAACATCTTCAGCAACAGCAATAATGTGAATCGTGAATGGCTCAACTCCCATCCAACTGGACTATGCAACGCCGATCATGGCCTTTCGAATTGAAACACCGACGAGAGGCGCGACAGAGAAAACAAGCTCGAGCAAAGAGACCAGACGCAGAGGCTTACAGAATGGGATTCGAATTACAACGTCTTGCTGGCGCTTGGTTCGCCTTCTGACCTGACTGTTCTCTTGGTCGAGGCGGTGCCACCGTGGAACGGAAGCCATCTTTGCAGATAGAGTAACAAGTGGCGCAGCAAAGCAGGTTGTTGAGCAAACTTTGCTGTGCGTTGGTGTCGTACGGGGAAAACAGAATCACAAATCACGAATCACGAATCACGAATCACGAATCACGAATCAAAACAAGCCTTAAGCTTGGCCTTGGTTCACGCTTGTATGCAACAACAATCCCGAATTAATTAGTCGCGAGTTGGACGGAATGTGACAGGCTTAATCACCAATAATCTGTGAATCACGAATCTCACCAATCTGCTTTCCTACAGTTCGCGTTCCCCCCGATTCGTTTGAATTTCAGAGTCCTTTATTCGAACCTCGTTCCGACTTGATTCGTGACTGTATCTATGAACTCTATATGACAGATCCATCACGAACAGGCGTGATGGTTGTCTTCCATGCTCTTTGCTGCTGGTCTCTTGGGTCGTCGATCGAGTCTGCAAAAACAAGTCGAATCATCTGGGCGCCTTGGAATGCCAAGAAGTTTCCACCTTGTAGAATCAAGAATGACCGCGTGGCTGTAGTTATAAAAAGTCTCAACATTACAGTATATTGCGCCACGATTGCCAAAGGCTGTGTAGCCTCGCTTAATCCAGGTGTCAAAGGCGTTTGGCCGACGCGGTGGGTTGTCTCGCTCGACTTTTGACTTCTCGGCGACGGTGTTCGCTTAGATTGCGCTTTCCAGTCAAGAGTCACGAGTCACGACTCAACGCCTTCGGCTTGCCAGGACTGTCGGCAAATTGGAAAGCATGAATCACCAATCGTGAATGTAACACCAAGATTTTGCGCGTCAGAGTCATCAAAAGCCTAGCTCGGCTTTCGTCTTGGCTAAGCAGAATCGTCAATCGTGAATGTCGGCACAGCCAAGAGAGGCGCAGCAGCGCCTTTGTTGTCCTTCACGCTTGTCTTGTCCGCCCCAAGTCTTGTTCGTTTGGCGTTTAAGGCACGCTCCAGGCTCTTCGGCTCGCGCTTTCCTGTCCTTCTCTCACGCTACCTGCTCGCTACTGTCGGCAATACATGCAGCTGTTTTTGGCGGGCCCAATCGTGAATCGCGAATCGCGAATCGTGAATCCAGTGCTCATGCTCAAGATGGCAAGACAAATCACGAATCGTGAATGGCTTCCACGCTCTCAGCCGCCCAAGGCATGTATGTTTGAGATTTGGATCCAGATCGACGTCAACACTCACGACTCTCAGTTCAATCGTGAATCATGGTGGGGAGTCTGCCGACGTCGTGGACCCTGAGTTAGGTAACCTTTGCAATCACGATCGTAAAAATATACACCCGTGATACTAGATCGGTCTTGTTTCTAACTTATGTTATCCTTCCATTCGTGACTCTTGTCGCAGATTCATTTCGAGGCAACGGAAGACAAGCATGGTGATCGCTTCGTCCGTGCATGCATACTTGTTCCGACACATGCGCCAACCAGATCTGGTTTCTGTTCTAGGCACATAGTAGAGACGTCCTCAGAGCAAGTCACGAGTCGCAAGTAAGCTTCATGCTTCTATCAACGACGAGGCGCGCAAATTTGCTCGGTGTAAGTGTTGCAGACGTAACATGTAAATCCGACTTTCTGTCCTCGTTCACACGTCAACGTAGTCACGAGTTAACTTAAATCAAGAATCACGAATCGTCCGCTTCGCGTCTGGAAGAACTGCCACAACGCAAGGGCCAACTTCGAAACACTCGTGACTGCTCATTCTTCTGCCTTTCTCTTGGCGAGCCACATCAGAATCACCACAGCTGATGAACCATCAACACGATGCCCGCAGTCAAGCGAAAGGCCACAACATCGCCGGTTGTCTCTGAACAACCACGAGGTGAAGCGGCCATCGAAGCCGACCAGCCGCTCGACGACCTCATCGAAGCAGGACCGTCATCCCACAAACGCGCCAACGTCTCGGCATCTGTCTCACTTGAAAGCCTCGAGAGCAAACTAAGCCATCTGCCCCTCAACGTATTAGAACCCCTCTTACCACTTCAGAAGCAGCTTTGTCTTTCTACGCTCGTCGGTAGCCTTCCACCCGTGCCAACAGAGCCGACGCAATCGATAGCATCCACATCTACGCTTGCCCAAGACCAAGATGAGGATGCTGCGGTCTTCACCGACAAATTCAGTCATGTTGACGCAAGTCTCACCCCCCAATTGCAGGCAGAAGCATGTGTAGGCTTAAAAGACGAGTGGCACATGCTTCATAGCATGCTTCACGCCACAGTCAAGTCGCAGGAGAGCAACAGCTGTTTGCTCATCGGTGCTTCGGGTTCCGGTAAATCCTTGCTGGTAGATTCGGTTCTTGATTCGATCTGCAAAAGCATAGGTGCAGATGCTCCATCTTCGAGCAACAGACCCTACTATCATGTTCATCTCGCAGGCACGCTTCAAACCAACGATCGTTCTGCGATGAAGGAGATGGCGCAACAACTTATCGTGCAAGGCGCCTTCACCGAGCAAGATATTGGTGATGAAATCAACGTACCATCTTCGGATGACGACGAGGCAGATCAAACTCAGCTACCTACTACATCGGCCACTGATCATGTCTTCGGAGGCGATGATCACAAAGGTGAAGATGAAAATCAAGATCAAGATGACCTCGAACATGAGGCGGCGCTGGCTGCCGCGGCGGCGAATGACGAACAGGCCGAAATCCAAAACGAGCTAGCAGGAGCCATTCTATCGTCGCTCAACAACATCATCGCCCATATCATCGCACTCCTCTCCAATACCGCTTCAACATCAGCAACCATTACTGACGCAAATCGCAGTTCCAAAGCCACAAGGAAACCTCTCATTATCACACTGGACGACTTTGACCTGTTTACCGCACGACCGAGGCAAGCCATGCTGTACTGCTTGCTGGACGCGGTACAGGCAGCGTCGTACGGTGCAGGTCTGGCTGTTGTCGGATTGACCGGTCGAGTAGATACGGTGGATTTGCTGGAAAAGAGGGTCAAGAGTCGATTCTCGCATCGAATCTTGCACGTGCGACCGCCAGCGACGTACGACGCATTCGAACGCATCGTTCGCAACGCTCTGTCGTCGCTGTCGCCCAACTCAACGCAGGTATCCTCGATCTCACCAACCTACCTCGAAAGCTTCTCAGTAGCATGGAATTCCGACATTGCCACCCTGTTCGCCAACCAACATTTTCGCGAAATCCTTCACGGGATTTATGAGCTGTCCAACGACATACGCATGATCTACCGAGTTCTCACACCCGCTATCTCATGCCTATCCATTCTCAACCCTGCCATCAACCTGCCCTTGGTCCTCTCCACAGCGGCAACAGAAGTGGGTCAAGGGATGATTCACATACTTCGCGACCTCACCGAACCCGAATTGGCACTCTTGATCGCTATCAAACATCTGCAAACACGCGACCGACAGGTGTTCAACTTTGAAATGTGTTTCGACGAACTTCGCAGATTCGCCGCTCGAGACGCGAGCGAACGGCAAGCAGCTTCCACCGGATCGCTTTGCACGGATGTCTCGGCAGAAGTCACAGCAACAGCAGTAGCAGCTGGCGCAATAGGCGCAGTAGGCGCAGTAGGATCGTTGAGCGGTTCGGCGGTGTCTACGCCCTTTTTTGCTGATCGCAAGTTGGCGTTGATGTCGTTCCACACGCTGCTAAGTCTGGAGATTGTCCTGCCGGAGAATCACGTGTCGACGCTGACGATCAGCAATCCAGTTGCAAAGCCGAGTGCAAGCTCGAGCGTCAGTGGAAGTTCGACCGGGAGGGCGAATCAGAATACGGTGAGAAAGGAGTTTTGGAAAGTAAGGTGTATCTTGCCCCCGCAAGTGATTGTTGCTGCCGTCAAGGATAAGCAGCGTCAAGTGGCCGTCAGTTCCAGCCTTGTAAAGTGGGCTACCTCCCACGGCTAGTTGCTGGGCATGCTCTTGACTTGCCTGTGCGGAATGCTAGCATGCCACGCTTCCACTTGCATCACCGCATCAGCCATGCACACGCACTTTGATCGATTCACACATGGTCACCCAGCGCATATCATCCCAGCATCAAAGCCGCATTTGCATTTGCATTTGCATTCGCACTTTGCTGCGCACAGAGCAGGATCAGCCACGCCATTCACTCGCTGTGCGGTCACGAGCAAGCTCTGCAATGTTGCAAGAGTGGAAACGGCAGACGGTTGTTGTAAGCGTGTCTAGCGACGAGGGAATTTGGGACAGTGCCGCACGCACGCCGCGCAGCGTTATTTGAGCTATGAGTTCTGTGCTAAATTAGACAAGTTAATGAAATTCAACCGAAACGCCAGTCAGGTCACCAGTCACGAGTGTGTGTCAAGCACCACTTCGCGCC
Organism: Mycosarcoma maydis; assembly: GCF_000328475.2. Classification (NCBI taxonomy): domain Eukaryota; kingdom Fungi; phylum Basidiomycota; class Ustilaginomycetes; order Ustilaginales; genus Mycosarcoma; species Mycosarcoma maydis. The sequence goes on from NC_026478.1 coordinate 2,153,597, forward strand.
ACTCAACGCGACACGCGACTGAGCAAGAAGACAACAGCATGCAACAGTCACACGTCGTAAGTCGTGAGTCGTGAGTCGCACTGTCCAAATTTGATTCACGATTCACGATTCACGATTGGCGCTGTGTGTGTGTGTTGCGCTTTAGTCAAGCAAACACGAAAGTTTGCCAGTCACGAGTTGCACCACGCCACGCTTTTCAGCTTGTCACATAGCTACCGACATCGTCATCTCCTACACACTCATTCGTCAGCAGCACCAGCGCGTCGTCCTCTGTGCTGAATTGCGAAGCTTGATCAAAGCCTGATTCGAAAGTCGGCCGATTACGTTCGAGTGCCAGCCACTGCATTATCGGTCCACCAGCGCTTTCTCTGCCACAATGACGGTATCGTCCGCATCGTCGACAGCTGCACCAGCTGCTTCCAACACCACAGGCTACGAGCTGCCATGGGTAGAAAAATACCGGCCGCTACGACTGGACGACGTGGTGGGGAATAAAGACACGATTGATCGGCTCAAAGTGATTCAGAAGGACGGCAACTGTCCGCACCTGCTCATCTCGGGACTTCCCGGGATCGGCAAAACTACGTCGGTGCTCTGTCTTGCTCGTGCGCTGCTGGGCGAAGCATACAAAGAGGGTGTGCTCGAACTCAACGCTTCCGACGAACGAGGTGTCGATGTGGTTCGAAACAAGATCAAGACGTTTGCGCAAAAGAAAGTGTCGCTCCCACCCGGAAGGCATAAGATCATCATCCTCGACGAGGCGGATAGTATGACTCCTGCTGCGCAACAGGCGCTGCGAAGGACCATGGAGATCTACTCGAATACTACCAGGTTCTGCTTCGCTTGCAATCAGAGCAACAAAATCATCGAACCCATCCAGTCGCGCTGTGCCATCTTACGGTATGCAAAGGTTCGAGACGAACACATCTTGAAGAGGCTCTTGGAGATTTGCGAGATGGAAAACGTCGAGTACTCGGACGAAGGTCTGGCTGCGATCATCTTCACCACCGAGGGCGATATGCGTCAGGCGATCAACAACCTTCAGTCTACCTGGACTGGCTTGGGTTTCGTTAGTCCAGACAACGTGTTCAAGGTATGCGACCAACCGCATCCTTTCCTCATCCGATCGATCCTGCTCGCGTGTAAAGACGGCCATGTGGACGAAGCGCTGGAAAAGCTCGATGAAATTTCGAGCAAAGGCTATGCCGCTGTAGACATCGTCACGACACTCTTCAGAGTAGTCAAGACGCTTGACGCCATTCCCGAAGCAACCAAGCTGGACTTTATCAAAGAAATCGGTTGGACCCACATCAAGATCCTCGAAGGGGTCGCAACACTTGTCCAGTTGGGCGGCTTACTTGCCAGGCTATGCAAGCTCAGTATGCATCCCAACCAGTTCCAGGTGTGATCTCTGGATCGCTAACAACCCATCGTTTGCAGTTGATTCTGTCGATCGTCGTTTTGTACTTTTATCTCATCCATCAATTCCAGTCACGCCAGCCATCAGCACAAATGTCTCGACCCATTCTTCACTTAACACAGACGGGTCCCAAACCGGACCGGACCGAACCGACAAGCTCGTAACGACGATTACAGCAAGAGTCGGTGAAGAAAGAAAGTCAAGACTCGACGGTGTGAAGGGGAAGAGTACAAGGAGAAAGCGAAAAAAAGACAAGCCGGTCGAGTCAAAGAGCAGCGCAGGACTCATGGTATCAAAAGAGCAGACGGTAACGCGAGACAGAGCCAGTGGAGGAGAGGATGATTTCTGAAGAGCATCTAACCAGACCAGCGTTTCGAGTCGGCGAAAGGGTCGTGGCGAGACGACGAAGCGCGGTCGTAGTCGTAGTGATCTTGGTCAGCGGCTTCGGCACGTTGCAAGTCGGCGTAGGGCGAGTAGGGACGACCGGCAGCACTGGTGCCTGCTGCATCCATGCCTCTGGCGGCACGGTTGTTGTAACCGGCGCTGGTGGATCCGTCGTAGTAGTTGACGTCGTAGGCGCCGTGTTCGTCGCTGAACGGCGTCACCGCACCACCGACAGCGATGGGCCCCGCCAAGTCGTCAACGTACATGCTGTCTGTAACGCGGTCAGCAGGAGCAAAGTGCTCGTCACCTTGACCAGCACGAGCCGAACCGTAGTTGCGCAAACGACCCGTACCGCGCGCAGAGCCGACAGCAGCAAACGATGCAACCTCCTCCATCGGAGGCTGAACGCCCGGAAAATCTGCCTCTTCCTCGGTAAGCGCGCTCATCGGTCGGCCACCTCGGTACGAATCGTAGCTGTCGCGACCAGATCGTTCGCGCGAAAGACCGTACGCTGCTCCGCCAACAGCGAGTGCAGCGCCACCGGCAGCCAAAGGTGGACCGCCAACCATGCTCCGGTGGTGATAGGTTTGTTCTACGGGTTGCAAACGCGGATCGTAGTGTTCGGCCTTGCGCTTGCGGATACGACGAATCACCGTCCATGCGATAGCAATCACAGCGACCGCAGCGGCAATAACTACGATCGGGACAACCACCTTGGTGGTGCCGTCACTCCCGCTAGATGAGCCACTGCTGTTGGCGCGGTTAACGCCCGTAGCAGCAGCTGCACCAGTCGCACCAGTCGCACTGGTAGCCGAGCCGCCCAACGTCGCGGCTGCAGCACTAGCAGCCGCTCCGTTGATCGATTGAGACGCAGCTGCGGCAGACACGGCACTGGCAACAGCAGCTGACGCCGAAGCAGATGCGGCGGCGGCGCTGGCCGAGTTGACTCGGTCGCTGTTCGAAGAGGCGCCTGTTGCGCCAGCTGCTGCTGCCTGCTGTTGTTGCGCCGAGCCGCGGTTATCGCTGTTCGAGTTGGCGTTCGAGTTCTGGTTGGCCGTGTTATTGCTAGGGTTGTTGCTGTTGCTGTTGCTGTTGTTGTTGTTGTTATTGTTGTTGCTGCTGTTGTTGTTGGTAGTGGCAGATGAGGCCGAGCTGGGGCGACTGTTGTTGCTGCCTTGCGTGTTGCTCGCTGGCCGGCTGCTCGCAGGAGCAGGAGCAGGAGCAGAATTGTTCGAAGCAGCAGGCCTTGATGGCGCAGGAGCGTTGGATGATGCGGGTTGTGCATTATTGGATGGCGCCCGTGATGTGGATGCAGGAGGCGACGCGCTCGATGATGGCGGTGCTCCACCCCTGTCCTCCCCACCTGAAGCAGCCAGCAGTAGAGAATAGGTTTTATCGTGTCAGTATTGGTCGACTAGCGCAAACGGTGATGGAAGAGGGTAGCGAACGGACAGCGAGGGGAAATTGAGGCCCTGTCGAGCATCAACGGGGGGAAAGGGAATGAAGGGATGGGGAATGGTGTGATGGAGACGGAGGGATTGAGAATGGAAAGGGGAGGGGAGACCAAGGAAGGAGAGAAGAATATTCACCAAAGACGTCTCCGATCAGACCACGACGATCTGTGGTGTCGATGGAATGGCGAAAGTTTATGATTGTAGGGAGTGCGTTGGAGTCGAAAGGGAGGGAAAGGAAGGACGGAACGGAAGAGGAGGGAGAAGGAGCAAGAGGGAAGAGAAGGTTAGGATGAGGAGGGCGACGGGGACGGGAACGGGAACGGGAACGGGGAAAGGATGGAGAAGAGAGGAAAGGTTAGGATGGATGTGACCAAGAGGATGAGGATGGGTCTCATGATAGTTGCTCAGTGAAGTTGAATCGAAGTTGGAACGAGATGAATCAGACAGGCGACGTGTCTCGAGGATGCCTGTCTAAAGCTCCTCGTCGACTCCTCTCTTGCATGCAATACGTACCAAGATCTTTGCCGAGGCCACCGATGATGCCGCCTAGGCCATCAGAGATGGCGTGTATGAGGCGCTTTTGCACCTTGACCATGGACGGGTTTTGCTGGCGGTGAAAGTGTCGCTCCGCAAGGCTGCGGTGGGAGAGGAGGTGATGTGCGTGCGAAACATCTGCAGGCTGAAGAGAGGCAGCTGTACCGGTGATGGCCATGGCGGAAACGGCAGCCAGTGACGAAATTTTTTTGAGGCCAACCATGTTTGAAAGGCGAAAAGTGTGGTGATCAAGGAGTGCTTGTTGGGTTTGATAGAGATTGTATGACGATGCGGTTGTCGAGTTCGGCCAGAGTTTCCAAATGAGTGTTGTCGTTATATTAAAAGGAGCGTGATCGGTCGAGAGAACAGCAAAGCTGTGAGGAAAGGGGGGCCGGAAGGGGAGAGTCGAGAAGGAAGGGGTGGAGATGGAGATGGTGGTCAGGATGGAGATTCGAGTGGCTAGATGACGAGGAGGACAAACGACAGATGCCAAACCAGGGGAGAGGATCGACGGAGTGCATAAGGAAGCGAACCACGAGACAACCACGAATCGACAGCGTTAAGGCTGACACAAAACCGCTACGAAGGCTTAGACGGGAGGGTCCAAAATTGTCAGCCAACGCCAAAGCCGCATAGCGGCGGAGCGTCAACTCATGGCCTTGGCAGGTTTGGAGGGAGTGAGACTTGCGGGGCGGGGCGGGGCCAGCAGTGGCGGAAGGCGAGGAGAGGCGAGGCAAGGCAATGCGATAGAGTAAAAAGGCGAGGTGAGCAAGCGACATGCAAGAGCGAGAGCGAGAGCGAGAGCGGGTCTGAGTGTTTTGCAGTTCAATGTGAATCTGAGCAGGACCTTGCATGCATCATCAACATGTTCTTTAGGCGAGGGGTCTACAGCTGCATCAATGAGCACCGCAAACTTCGGTTTTTCTGGCGTGCTCCAGTCCAGTCTCAGCTCGACACGGGCCCACGCCAGCCACATGTTGTATAGTCAGCTTCAGTACAGCGCAACAGGCCTGTCGTTGGCTACTGGCAGTCGCAGCTCGGACGTCGCACGCAGAAGAAAGCGGCGAGCTGCGTAGACGAACACGGCCTATGTTTGGCACTGGCGCGCGCATTGGTGTAGCTACAAAATGACAAGGATCGATCGTTTGATCCACATGATTAATGTGCACCAGCTATGGCAGTGGAGGCGTTGCCTTGCCTTACCATGCTTGTGGGGAATCACGAAGCAAGTCACGAGTGCCAGCATAGTTAACAACATTCGACAAGGAACCGGTCGAATCGAGATGCATGCGGGCGTGTCGAGTGCGGCTCTTGGGCGGCAGTAGCACTCTCACAGACTCGCAGCAGCTTGGGCGTGAGCAGGTGCATTGCTCCGAAACAGGCGTGGGTGACCCTGTCGTTCTCTCGAGCAGCGTTCATTCGTGATTGATGAATGCCTTGTGGCATTCTGGTGGGTTGCACAGAATAGATCGACTATGTGCATTGCGTCGTCGACGGTGACCACAGTCACGCGCGCGCCATGCACCATTTCGAGAGCCGACGCGTGAGGACGATGCTACACACACGAGTCTTGAGTCGTGAGTGTCGGTTGCCTGTCACAGTGAGTCCAACACGACAAGCGGGAAATTGCGCGCGTCGAGTTTGACGCCAGTTTGTGAGTGTCTTGTCTTAGCTTCATGTCGGAGTTGATTTCACTCTTGAAAAGAAAAAAAGAAGGAAACGGGCAGGTTCGGCTGGCACAGCTAGTTAACTAGCATAAGTTAGCTGTCCAACTGAGTTTGTGCCTCGTTTGTCTTGGTTGGGCTCGCGATCGAGCTCGCTTGCGCCTCTGATCGGCCGCCCAACGTTGCGTTGGTTGCCTCAATCCTAGATGGCCGATCCTCCTTGCCAAAGACAAGAGGGTCGGGAGATGTCGAAGCCAGCTATGCATAATTGCGGATGACGAGCTTTGCCGCGTCAGTCCCCAGTGCAACAAAGTGATATGACGGGTAAGACGGGTTCAGATGTTAACAGGCTGTTCGTTGTCCTCTACTCTATCCTATCGAAAAAGAGGCGGAAAATTCGGGGATGCAAAAATACGTACAAAAAGCACACACGCTGTATAGCAAGTGAATTTCCGTACCAGATGTTAGGCCATCTCAACCAATCTCCAAGTGTGAGATCGGCAACGTTGCCGCCGACAAGAGCGATGCACGACGCACAAGACCACTCACTTGCACTGCGCAGTATGACGTCTCAATCTCGACCCGCACGAGCAGAACACAGAACTACACTATACAGTACGAGCAGAACTTGCAATTTGGACTCACGTTTGCACACAACCACCAGCAAGCTGCTGCCATATCAATAGTGACTCAGGCTCGGTAGTCACATACACGCTGCTGCGCACGGGTGTAGACGTTCCGAACGCTCACTCAGGCGGTCGGTACGGCGCTCATGCCAAATCCAGGCACGCCAGAGTCGAAGCCGAACAGCAATGGACGTCAACCCACGACGGAGCTATCGACGGGACTGTGGCTACTCAAGCATACTCAGGCGATCGTGACCACGGCGACGGCAATCAGCATCCTGCATCTGCGCACATGTCATGTGCTTTACTTCACCGTTGGCAGCCTGGCCACCAGCTTCACCGCCAAGGGTCTAAAAAAGATGATCAAACAACCTCGTCCGCCAGGATCTAGAGTGAAAAAGTCAAGCGGAATGCCCTCGACACACAGCGCGTAGGTTTCAAGTCAAACCATAAAATGCGAGCAAAGGGCACCACCCGATACTGATCTTCTTTGCCAGTCTCGCGTCTACAGAACCATCTCGTTCATGGGAGCCTACATTCTGCTTTCGTCGCTATATCTGCCCCTGCATCCGTCACTGTCGCTGGGCTCTGGCTCTAGTACACTACAAGCGTCAGCAGTGCTGGATAGTATGACACGTATCTGGATTGGACTGGTGGGGGTGGTAGTGCCCGTACTGGTCATGTGGTCGCGTGTGCGACTGGGTGTTCATACGCCTGCACAGACTCTAGCGGGCTCTGCTCTCGGCGTTGCCAACGCATGCTTCTGGTTTACCGCATGGAACGGTGTACAGTGGCTGTTTAGCGACAACTCAACGCTCAACCGCAACCGCGTCGCATCGACGTCGATTCTGCGCGATGGCCTCAAGCACACACTCGGCGTTCGAGTGGACGTGCTAATCACCCACACTGAGGCTCTCCTTGCGAGAGCCACAGGTTGGTAGACAAATGTTTCACTCCCCAGCGCGAATAGAGCATCCGACTCCCTCGAGCTCTACACCTACTTACTGCACGCCAACACTGTTTCAGCACGGAGCTCGAGTACCCGTACCGATCTGCAAGCATCAATACTGTAGTCATTATAACAGAGAGCCAGACAGTCACCGAGGTCGATGTCAGACGAAGTGGTGCCGTCTCACGTCTTCCGTGTTCAAGGCAATGATATGTTAGACCGGAGCTTCAATTGCTTATCGATTCCTGAATCGTGAATCGTGAATCGTGAATCACGAATCACATCGGAAAAAGTCGTGGATAAGCCAACCGGGACACGACACAGATCAGTTCTGAGTAAGAGAGAGGCTTGAAGCTTAACCGCTGTACCAAAAGGAGGTCTAGACAACCAATCGGACTTGGCCTGTAATCTTCAACTGAGAGTCTGTGCGCTTGGCTGCCGCTGTGAATTCATGACTTGGTTCTGGTAAATATTAATAAATCAGTCGTGGGTCGTGGGTAGAAGTTCAACCCAATCACGACACGAATCGAGAACAGTCAGAGTCGTGAGTTTGACGCTAATCTCGAATCACGAATGCTGCCTTTACGCCATCGTGCTGCACGCTGCACGTGCGTCTCAAGAACGCTTCCTCACTTGTGACTTTGTTCTGCTCTGTGTGTGCCGCTTTGCAATCCGCGTTTTCAGAATAGCATTCCCAGTTTGATTCGCATCATCCTTGACTTTTAGCGCCTTGTGGTTGTCATATTCCAAGTTGAGGAGTTGACGAGAGGAGTGGGATGAACCCACGCGATGGTAGATGATGAATCCAAATATGAATGTAGTCGAAATTTAGTCGGGATTGACGATCGGCAAGTAGAGTTGACGATGTACGATTCACGATTCACGATTGTGCTCATCCAGCCGCTCGTTTCCCTCGGCTGAGGCGTTGAAGCTGCTATTTTTGCTCATGCGACGTCGCACGTCGAATCCAACGCGTGACTTGGGAATTTTCCACTCGACTTTTTACCTGCTCTCGGGCAGCGCACCAGTCACGACGAGTCTGTGAGTGCGTCGCTCCACCTCGGCTCCATCCAAGCGCTCTTTCCTTTCCCTTCCCTTCCCTCCCCTTACAACACAACACCCACCATCTCATACACCGTCAATGGTCTCTGGTCATTCATGACCTTGAAATCCGGCCTCACGTCGGTTCAATCCTCTCGCTCAAAGTTACGCTCATAACAATCCACTTGTTCTCCTGCCGCCTTGCTCTTCCACCCGCCTCCTTCTTCTCACGGTCTTGTTCCATCCGCTATACTAGCAGCTCCCATAAGCTTCAGACTCGACAGCCGATCTTCTTTCGCAACAAGCCAGAGCCGTAACAAACACGGCTGCTTCGTACCTCACTGCACTGCACTGCACTGCACTGCACTGCACCGATAGACCTACTCGCGTCATTGCAGCCTCGGTACACAACTAGCAGTCATGGCCATCTTTGGCAAGAAAAAGTCCGACAAGGACAAGGAAAAGGATAAGCACGCTGGCTCGCATATCCAGTCCTCCAATCCTAACAATGGTGACAGCATCTCGTCCTTGTCTCCTGCCATGGAATCCTCGGTCAAGCAATCCCAACTGCCACAGCAGCAACAACCGCCGCAGCAGCAATCAACGTACTCCGGTATTCCCACTTCCATTGGCTCTCACAACCAGAACAAGGGCTCCATATCAGCTTCAATGGCGGGAGGTCCCGTCGGCAGCGGCTTTGTTCCCCATCCCGCTCAATCTGGTCCCTCGGCCATCCCCGTGCCCGGCTCAGGTCCGCTTGGTGCAGCTTCAGGCTTCCGTTTCGGCGGTCCAGCACCTCGTCCCGATGGCATCGGTTCCGGTATCCCTGCTCCCGGTCAAGGCTCCCTTCGATCGCGCAAGATGAGTGAGCAGGGTGGCCCCATCATGGGCGCACATCCAGCAGGCTCCAACTTTGGCATGGGTGCAATGACTAGCCCTCCCAACTCCACCGTTTCCGGTCTGCCACCCGCCTCTTCTGGTCTAGACGCTGGCCCTGCTATCTCCAATGCCACCGCGCCTGGTCAGCCCCTTGGCGAAAAGGCTCGATCTCAGTCGGTCGTGTATCCCTGGAGCCAACGCGGCCTCGCCATGAATCCGCCTAAATTCCTCGACGAGTCACGTCAAGCTCCTCCTGGTGCCCTCAGCCCTTTTCCTTTCCCACGCTACGGCCACGCCGTCAATCAGGCAGCAAGCAGTGCCGGCGAACTCTACCTTTTCGGCGGTCTGGTCCGCGAAAGCGTCAAAAACGACCTCTACACCATTACGTCGACAAGCTCATCT
>NC_026478.1:2163049-2168958 GCF_000328475.2 Mycosarcoma maydis
TTCACTCTGGGGCGGTGAACCAAGGTCCGTGCCGATGACAAGTAGGACGAAGGTCTCTACCTGCTCAACCTCAGCACACGAGAGTGGACCCGCGTTAAAGCCGGAGATGGTCACGAGACGTGCCCCGTTGGCAGGTATGGTCACAGCGTAGCCATTGTCGGCTCGCGCTTCTACGTCTTTGGTGGTCAGGTGGACGGCACCTTTATGAACGATCTCTGGTGCTTCGACCTGAACAGCCTCAAGGGCACGCCTACCTGGCAGTGCCTCAAGGCCAACGGCGATGTACCGCCCAAGCGAACGGGCCACGCAAGCGTCACCTACAAGGACAAGATCTACGTCTTTGGTGGAACCGACGGCCAGTATCACTACAACGATACCTGGTGCTACGACATCGCCACTGCCACCTGGAAAGAACTCTCGTGCATCGGCTATATTCCTGTACCTCGCGAAGGCCACGCCGCCTGTCTTGTCGACGACGTCATGTACATCTTTGGCGGACGCGGCGTCGACGGAAAAGATCTAGGCGACCTTGCTAGCTTCAAAATCACCAACCAGCGCTGGTACATGTTTGCCAACATGGGCCCCTCTCCCAGCGGTCGCTCCGGCCACGCCATGTCCACCTTCCAGAACAAAGTGGTGGTGCTCGGAGGCGAAAGCTTCACTGGCGCCAAGCCTGACGATCCGTCTACCTTGCACGTTCTTGACACCGCCAAGATCAAGTATCCCACTGACAATGCTTCGCAGATCAAGAGCTCTGCTGGCTCCCAGCTGCCCAAGTCCAACATCACCTCACCTGCCACCAACCTCCCTGCGGGTGCTGCGGGTGTTGCTGATGTGGCCGGTGCAGCAGCAGGCTCGCAGGCGCCAGGCCCCAACGCTTCTGCTCGTGGCCCCACGTCTCCTGTTGCAGAGGTCGATGAGCGGCAGAGAGCCATCTCCCCGACAACGCGCACGACTTCCAAATCAACTCAGGATGTTGGGCCCTTGTCGCCAGATCGTGGCATCAATCAAGCCTTTGCACAGCAGCAACCGCAACCGCAACCGCAACCGCAACCGCAGTCGCAGTCGCAGCCGCAGTCGCAGGTTGCTCCCAGTCCTGGTGGTGCTCCCACACAGATACAGTCGCAACCACCGGCGCCACAGCAGCTCGCCAATCAAGCGCCTGCTCAGCCTCTCCACAACTCGCAACCTTTCCAACAGCCACCGCCCCATGGCATTGTCAACGGCGATCCTTCACTGAGCGCCACGAGCCACCCGTCTCAGCCGCCTCAAAAGGTACAGCCTTTCCAGCAGGCGCAGCCAGTTCAGCACACTCAGCCTCAGTCGTATCTTCAGCAAGTGGGTCCGCCATCTAGCTCCAATGTCGCACCGGGCTCTGGTCCGGCGCCGTACGGTGGTCCCCGCAGCCAGCGCTCGATCGAGAACCTGCGTGGAGGTGGTGGTGCTCTTTCGCCTACCAACATGAACCCGATGCGAAACATCAACGGTGTTGTCAGCAAGACCGACTCGCCAGCCATGGCTCCACAGGACGGCTTCCACTACGGTCGTGCCACCAGCCCTCCGGTGACGAATGGCTACATGTCGCCTCAGCCCGCATCAGCCGAACTGGATGCGTTGCGCAAACGTGAGGCATGGTACAAGGCAGCGCTCGCACTTGCTGTCAAGAAAGGCTTTGTGGAGCCTGATCAGCTCAACGGCGGCGATACCAGCATGACGGATGCGCAAAGCGTCTCATCGGAGCGACTGAGTCTCGATGGCATTGACACGGGCGCCGAGGGAAGTGACAAGGACCGCGTGTTCAAGACGCTCATCTCGCTCAAAGCTCAGCTTGCCAGCGCCAAGGCTACCATAGCACAACAGGCACAGGGAGAGGCGGATCGCCAAGCCGAGTCGGATCGTGCCCGCTCGGCTGCACTTCAAGAGGCTGCCTACTACCGCGCCAAGCTCTCTGCGATCGAGTCGGGCAACGGTGACGAGGTGACGCGCCTAGATCGCGAACGCGCCAACAAGCTCGAAAAGGTGCTGGCCGACGCTCTTCGCGAGAGCGCGCAACTGGAACGTCAGGTGTCTTCGCTCCGTGAGCAGACCAAGCTCGAGCAGCAATTCCGCAATGCTGCCGAGGAGAGGCTCTCGGAGACGGCCAAGCGTGCCATGGCAGCCGAAGCGGCGCAGATGAAGGCGTATGACGAGCTGTCATCACTGCAGAAACGCAGCTATGCGACCGAAAGCGCTTTGCGAGAGCACACCGAGCAGGTTACGACGCTCTCATCGCTCGCGACTCGGCACAAAGCGGACCACGAGCACGCGCAAGGACAGTTGGAAGAGGCGCTAGCCAACGTGGCTGCGCATCTAGCTGCGTTGACGCAACTGCAGGTGGCTCACGCTTCCGTCTCGAAACGAGCTGGCGAATACGAGCGATTGCACGAGGACCAGCGCAGCATGCTTCAGCAACAGCAGCAGACGATTACCGATCTGCGGGCGCAGCTTGAAGCCAAGTCAAGCGAAGCATCTAGCCATGCTTCGCGAGCTGTCGAACTCGAGACGCTCGTTGAGCAACACCGACAGGAAGCCGAGGCGCATCGAACGGCTGCTACGAGCGGTCTTGCTGCGCTTCTCGCCAGGAAAGACGAGACATCGATGCGCGATCTGGGCGCGTCCAGTGCTGTGCCTCGGCATGTCGAAGAGAAGATCAGGGCGCTGGAAGACGAGGCTGAATCGCTGCGTCAGCTGCATGCGGATGCGCGTCAGATGGCCGACGAGCATTCGAGCTCACTGCAAGATATGCAGGAGCGGCATCTGTCGATGGAAAAGCAACACACGGCTCTACGTTCGGAACTCACCGCGCTTCGAAGTCAGCTGGTTGCGGCTCTGCAGGAAGCGGCACGACACAAGGATGTGGCGAGCTCCAAGGATCTGGAACTGCGCGACCGCAACCGCGCAATTGAAGCAGCTCAGGTCAAGGCGAGCCTGCTCAAGCAGTTTATGGCGGAACGCGGTGTGAGCGTGCCCAACGACGACGAGCTGAGCGTCAAGTCGGGCTTCGCAGATCGTCACATACGCGAGCTCGAGGAAGAGGTTGATGCACGAGCACGAGATCTGCAAGAGGCCGAGCATCGTCTGCAAGATTCCGAGAGCCGTGTGGAAGAGCTGACACGACAGCTTGAGCATCACGCTTCGCTCAACGCCAGCCGTGGTACCGCGGACAGCACCAACGTTGCCGAAGCTGAGCGACGTGCGGAGGATGCAGAGCGTGAGCTTGCAGAGACGACAGCGTCGTACAAGGAGCGCATGGCACAGCTCGAGAACGACTACCAGACTGCAGTGCAATTCGTCAAGGGCACCGAAAAGATGCTAAGAAGGATGAAGGATGAGCTGACCAAGTACAAGACTGAGAATGCTAGTTTGCAGGACCAAGTGGCCACGCTGCGTTCGCAAAGCGGTGGAGGACGAACGAGCTCGGAGGACGCTGCACGTTCGGAAGAGGCAGCTCGGGATATCGAGGCGCTGCGTAGCCACCTGGCGGACGTGACGCAACAGAGCGAGGAGATCGCTGCCGAGAACCGCGAGCTGGAACGGAGGGTTGCGCAGCTTGTTGCGGAACAGCAGCAGCAACGCGGCTCTCTGGACAGGACACGAGAGGCATCAGAGAGTGGACATTCGAGTCGCAAGGTGAGCGAGCTGGAGAACGAGGTAGCTCGACTGCAAGCCAACTTGGAAGAGTCACGTAAGCAGCTTTCCAAGGGCTACGAGGCGGATGTTGCAGGAGACTCGGCATCATTGAATCGGTCGCTCAGTGCCGCACAGACGAGCAACGAGCAGCTGAAGCGAGACAATGCCAACTTGCAACAACGATTGCAAGAGTTGGACGACAAGTTCCAGCTGCTTCTAGGACGAATCGAGTCGACTCACGAGGACGGCGGTGAACGACCACGTGACAGCGTGGCGTATGGCAGCATCGCTTCGGAGCTGGACAAGTGGGAGCGGGATCGCTCGCTCGGAGAAGGCGATGCGTATGATCTGAACGGTGCTCAGCACAAGGCGCAGACGGGACCACAGGCCGCTCCACCGCTGTCGCGTGCCGAAGAGTATGCCAATAAGGCGTAACCACACCATCCCACCTGTTCTTGGCGCGCGCTGAGCAAGAGCTTTTCTCTCTTGTTTCTACGGCAGGTTCGCAGCTAGCTGCTCTTATCTATCTGGTGTGATGAGCACCCGAGAGCTGTCTGGTTGGAGAATCACCTGCATACTAATCGTGAATGATGCGGCTCTCTTTTGGGTCTTTTATTTTGTAACCACGCTATGTCGTGTGGGATTAGCGCCGACATGTACTACGATTGTGTCTCTTTCTGGCCACCGCAAACGGAGCGGACCAGACGTCTCGTGGCGATGTTTTTCTAATGAATATGATGACTCTTTTTGCAAAACTCTTGGTTGTATCGTTGAGATTCGAGAGGAAAGGAGATGAGGATGAGAGCTTGGACTTTTGGCGTAACCAACGGTTTGAAACTCGTGACTCACACTGCCTCTTGACTGTGACCTCGTCGGCTGTGTGTTGAGCTGTTGGAATAAAAAGGCTTCAAGATTCGACATAACTTAAGTTAGTTACAGTAACTACAGTAAGTCAATCATTTGTCAACGCACGACGCCCTAAGGCTGGAGAGGAGTTCCGGCGTCCAGACACTTTAAATTTTGAGGCTGATTTCAAAGTGTTGCGCGCGTCCAAGGCGAAAGAAGTCACGAGATGAGAAGCTATGATATTATTAATACAAAACTCTACAGGGCTCAAGTAAGAGCGAGGCAAGGAGGCTTGCGCGCTTAGTGATTCACGATTGGGATTTGGATTTTGCAACGTGGGCTGTGTCAGTGACTCGTAACTTGCTGAATTTCTGCTGGCTTCGCTGGCGTTGTCGGGATTCACAGATTGAACCAACAAAAAACCAAAAGAACCAAAAAAAAGGGGTTGGTTCATCCGACTCGTGACTCTCAGCCACACTCTTGACCAAGGTTCGTGGCCAGCTGGGATCGAATCACGAACCGGTCCAATATTCACGATATTTCCCTCGCACCGCTTTGTGCAGGCGCAAATCGGAAGCGTGGCTTTCCTGCGCGAGTGCGAGCCATGCAATCACAAATCATGAATGTGCCAAGCAGCGTCTGTGTCCATCGAACCCTGAACGTCGCTTCTCGCCCTCGCACACATTCCTCGCCATCCTCGCATCGCATTCGTTGATCCCACTATCACCCTTTAACCATCTGCGTACTGGCATTCATCTGCCAGCGACATCCTCACACTTGTGCTCATTCACAGCAACCGTGGCGCTTCTGGAGTATAGGACCCCTTAGTGCGAACGCACTTGAAGCCACGAAACGCACATCCCCGTCCCAGCTCGGACGTTTCTCTCTCATCTCGAACAGATACGACTGATCAGTCTTGACAAGGAAGCGTCGTACTAGATTGGAATTCGCTCAACGCTCCGATCGGCTAGCTTTACTCGGACTTGTCGCTGTAGGCGCAGGCGTAGAACATCTGGTTTCAAGGCTGCGTTGGCATTGTTCTGATCACCCACCATCACGGATTCGCTTTGAACACTTGACTTTGACCTGCGTGAAGGGTGCTATCGACTTTGGATCGCTTTCGAGAGCCACGATGACTCGTATGCTACCATTCTTGTGCGCGATCTGGGCGCTGATCTGCCTGGAAGGGGCATTGGCACCTGATCCGCCTACCTTTACACCTGGCTTGCCGACAGCCCAACCTGGACCAGGATCGCAAGCACAAGCCACCAGCACGGGTGCTAGCTCGATCAACATTCCGTCTTCGGCACCCGTAGGCGGCATCACGATGACACAACCGATTCAGACCGCAGATCCTTCGTACTACAAGATCGCTCGCGGTGTCGACGTAACGT
>NC_026478.1:2169058-2220348 GCF_000328475.2 Mycosarcoma maydis
ACAGCTACGAGCGTGTGTAGGTCACCCTACAATTACTCTACCAGCGTCGAGGTGAGCAACCCAAATCTGCCACAGTTGATTGCAGCAAGCTATCGATTGTTGGTCTATGATGAGCGCGGTTTGAGCGTTGGTGCAAGCCCAGGTTTGATGCAGGCCAACACCAAGGTGGAATTTGCTCTGTACAATCCTCAAGCATATACGCCGCTGGCGAGTGGATGGGTCTGTGCGGCGTGTAGTGGCGCTAGCGGGCTCAAGATGGTGCACCCAGGCTTTGTTGGATTGATCGCAGCAGCGGTGGTGGCCATGGCGAGTGGTTGGGGGTTGTTGTCCAGGCATAATGACATGGTTGGATTGAGTGATGACGAGTAGCAAGGTGACATGCTTTCGGCCAATCTTCCTGACTATCCTTTTTCGGTCTCTGATGATGGAGCAGAACCGTGGCCTAGACTTTTCTTTTGGCCAGCTTACCCGATCCACTGACTTTATCGCTTGGTATATCACTTGGCTTTGGATTCTGCTAATGGACATTCTTTTATTGTGCCTGTCGTGTGACGTGCGACGTGCGACGTGCGACGTGAAGCTGCATGCAAGAGGTGTACGCCTGCTATGCTGGATGTATCTGTTTCGACTATCAGCCTAGGCCTAGGGATTGGTTAGAGACTTGAGGGTGCATTCACGATTCTTGATCTGCGTTTCATTTTGGGCGGACGAGGGAGATGCGCGCTTTGCAGGAGCATGTTGATCGGTGATGTTTCTAGTTTCATGTTTCCTCGTGCCTTGACGCTTCCAGCTCGGTGGCTTGACGCTTTTTAGGTGCGGATGTGAGAAGGTGAAAAACCAAGCTGGATCGGCACGTGATGGTGGATGCGGACGCGGTTGGCCACGTCGCGCGCCGAAGTCATTGCTTGGTGCGCGTCAGAAGGATCTGCAGATGTTCTCGCGTAAGTAAAATCACAAAGATAACCTGAGAAGAAAGGAAACTTTTTGTGTGGCAGCATCTGGACCCGTGTGACACTAGCATTCACGGCTCCCAGTGAGCTTCGGTTTGAGTCGATGGTGAGCATCGTGAGGCGAACTTCTGGCTCGGCTTGAACAGCCATCAGCGCGCAGACACGCCGTTGCGATAGGCTGGAATTCCAAGCCGATGGACTAGGACGATCGTACCAAGCACCGAGGTGCTGCTAGTAACGTGCCTCGGCTTGGATGCCACCGGCGCAGCTTGGTTTCCGATGCGTCCGTCACATGTGACGTTGTTTGGCGAAGTCTGCCGCACGTTGGGAGCTTTTGCGCCTCACCTTGGCAATGGCACAAGTACGCGTCAAAGGCACCCTTCACTCATTTCTTTTCCTGGAGATAGGAGAACAAAGAATGCATCTGCACACACAATCACGAACATCACCCAAGAAAGCGCTCAAGAGGACCATGACAAAAAACCTCCCAGAGCAGGTGTGAGAGCGTTGTGAGCGTCAAGTGAAACTCGTGATTTGTTTCTCGTTTCTGGTCACGCGTTTTTGTGATTTGTGAGTTGGGAGTTGGGAGTTGTGATTTGTGATTTGTGATTTGTGATTTGTGATATGCGATTTGCGATTTCAAATCGTGAATTGGATCGTATACGTGATACAAAGAACAATTCACATTCGTTATTGTGAGTCGCTGTGGGTTGAGATTCTTACAGTACTTGCAGTTGGTCACTCACGACTCGTGACTGAACATACCTTGCTTTCCTTTGACAGCTTCATCTTGGACGTTGAGCAGCACATCGCACGCAGCGTGAATAGAGAGAGAGAGAGAAGCGTAAAGCCTCTATGGCTTAGGGTTATGGGCTATGGGCTATGGGCTATGGCTGCTCGGTGCTCGGTGCTCGGACGCGCGCGTCCCAGCAACGCCGAGGAATCTTGGACAGTATTCACGATTCGTGCTTGGTGATTGACAATTGTGACTCTGATTCACATTTGTTTGGCTGATTCAGTCACGAGTTGGTGTGATTTTACTTGCTTGCTCTCCGGCACTAACTTATTATTGTGGGCATGCGCTTTCAAGTTTGGCTTGTTTTGGGCTCGTCTTGGGCTCGTCTTGCCACTCGTTCCTCACGACTCTGCTCGCCCATCCTCAGTCAAGAACCGTGGATCTTGGTTTGGCTTGGCTTGGCTTGCTAAACACGACTCACAAATCATCCAGCAAGCCTTATGCGTGCCGCTGCCCGTCGCTCGGCCTTGTCGTCGCATCAACACTAGACTCTGTGCTCTCTCGCGCGCGTGCCTACTCTGCCCATAACACCTCCGACGACACCGCTCGGCTTGGACCATTCAAGTTTCATCCTTGTCATCCTCCTTTCCTCACGCTCTCAGCCACCCGCTGGCGCTTCCACTAACGTTTCCTCCTTTTGCCTATCTTGGCTCTCCTGCCTCAACTGTGCACTTGTCCCTGTCTTTGCTGTGCCTCTTTCTTTCCACCACCGCCTGCCGCCTCATCCGAATCTCCGACCGCCTTCTCTGCATCCCCGCTGGTGCTGTAACTCTGCTGATCCCGCCCAGCTTTGCACCTTTGGCGTGCCTCTCCGCGTCGCGTCGCGTCGGCTCCGGCTCCAGCTCCAGCTCCAGCTCCAGCTCCTGCTCCTTGTCGACGAGTAAACATCTGGTCTCTTTCCCCTCGCACTGTAAAACACCAACTTGCCTTCTCTTGCCATTCGCCATTTGCCCTTTCCATGGGCTGCATCTTGCACGCATTCAAGCGCCTATCCGCCTCCCACCTCCCACCTCCCACCTCCCATCTGCTGCTGCTGTGGCTGCTGCAATAGCTTATTCTCAACCCCGAAAGGATCGACGCTGCATCCTGTCGTACCTTTCGCATCTCTCTGCGTAAGTCCTCCTCTTGCTCCTCCTCCTCCTCCTTGCCCTCTTTGCCCGCCGCCTGTCAACCCTCGCTGTGCTTGCAGCTTTGCATCGTCGCCGCTCTTGGCCAACAACGCTTGCGTTCGCCGTGGCTGCATCACCTGGCTTGCACCCATCAAACGCGCTGCAACCCTCGCCGCTCATCCTGCCCTGCCTCGTGTTGTTCCTCCTCACTTTCGCTCGGCCTTCTCGCTTCCTTCTTTGTTCCACTCGCCACTCGTTCTGCTTCCATCGTCTTGCGCACACTTTCCTTTTCCGCTCTCCTCACTCCTGGGTCGCCTTGTGCATCTCGTGCATCTGTGTACCTTGCGGCTCGCTTCTTGTTCACACAAACGTGCACTCTGCACATTTGCAAGTCAGCTTGCATCCACTCTGCCCCCTACCCTCCTTGGTTTTGCCAATCCCTTCACCACCATCTCGCATCACCACCATCCCCATAGTCCCCCTGACCACCAAGATCGCATTCACATTCGCATTCGCATATACATTCACATTCGCCCTTTCCTTCTTCTTCCCTATCCACCTCGATCACCCCTGTGCTCCTTCTCGTACACCATCGTCTTGCTTGTACTGACCGACGTACCTTTTCAACCTCGCCTTCTGCATCCTCGCACACACCTACGTAATCTCATCGGCCTCCTGTGACCATCGCACGGCGACGATTTCAACCCCTCTTTCCCTCTATACCACCGGCTTGCTACCTACCACAATGCTGCCAGACTCAACTCAAGCACCACACGCTGCTCTGGCTGCAAGCCGCGTCGCATCGCCGTACCTCCCTGCAGCCTCCGCTGGACTCTTTGCTCCTCCTCCACACTCGGCTCTCTTTGATCCTTCCAGCCAAACACAGCATCAGCACATTCAGCCTCCATCTCAACCACACTGCAACTTTGCCATCCAGGACGCTTCGTTCCAGCAGAGCACCTTTCCTGATTTCTCAGCTCCATCGCACCAAGCTACCTACCGCGTAGCTGCCATTCCACGTACTCCCCAGCCGCTCGACTACAGCGGTCCCTATCAGCCGCTCGACCAGCACATTCAGCAGCAGCCCCCGCCGCCGCAATCGGTGCCATTTCACCCACACCTCTACGCCTCAAACTCGTACGCAGCCTTGTCAGGCCCTCCGTCAGCAGCCCCTTTTGCACCCGACATGTCCTCGCAAGCATATACACGCTCGGATATGGGCATCATGTCAAACAATCTCGGCGTGCCCATGATGCGCTACGCCTCTTTCCCCATCTCTGCCGACGACATGTCGCGTGCAGGCCCTTCCAACGGCCCTCCCGGCCCCATGACTCAGCAGGACATCGACAATCTACTCGCCCTCTCGCGTGCCCAGGCTGGCACCAACTGCGATCTGAGCGCATTCCCGTGCACCTACTGTGACAAGGTCTACACTGGCAAACACGCCCGCAGCATCTGGCGTCGACATCTTCAGGACAAGCACAACATCCCTCTGAGCGCCCAGCCTCGTCGTACTCGTTGGGACGGCGACGTCAATCGTCCAAAGAATGCCGAAGAGCGTCGCGCACGAATGCTCGAGAGCAAACGTCGATGGGCCAGAAAGAAGCGTCTCCAAGAGAAGCAGGCCGCTCAAGGCAGCAAGTCGGGCGGTAGCAACACCCCCATGCCCGACGAAACGGACGAGGACGATGCCGACGACGGTGCCGACGACGGTGCCGACGATGGTGCCGACGCCGATGTTTCCAACATGTCGATCAACTTCTCACGAGACGTCGACACCGACGCCGATGACTCTTTGTCCTTTCACCATTCTCGGGCTCGATCTCAAAATCAAGCTGCTAGACGACTTTCACTCAAGCCACACGATGCTGCACAGCCGCTCCCTTCTCCTCAAGCTCAGTTCTTTGCCTCGCAAGAAGATTTCGGACGCTCTGCGCAGAGACAGCCACTGGCTCCCTCCACCGCATACAATGTTGCGGGTCCAAGTACCTTGGCGCCTCAACACCCGACTCAGCTGCCTTTGGCATCACGCGGTTCACATGAGGCGCCGTTAAGCACCGCCTTGTACTCGAACTCGCCCTTGCGTCGCAGTGGTCTCGCCCTTGCTCCTGTCTCGCAAAATGAAGCTGGTCTACCGCTGCTTTCCAACCCCAACACAAGCTTGAGCTCGAGCAGCAGTGACTACTCACATCCCAATTCGGCCAGTTTCTTCCAGGACAGCTTTACCGGCAACACGAGCAACTCGGGCAGCGACTCTGTTAATACTTCAATCGACACTCCTGCTACCAACTGGCCTCCTCTACCTTCTCTTGACGGTGGCGCGGACAAAGCTACCATTGGCAGCGCCATGGAAACGCATACTGCGACCGAGGCACCACCTCGCCCGCCAAAGGGAGACACTCGTGACGCAGCCATCCAGCTCTTGGCACTTCGATCTAGCTCCAACTCGCCCACAGATGACCGCGAGATGAGCCTGAGACGAAGAGACGCCATCGAGGACGCTCCCTGGAGCTCGACGCCGAGCCGAGGCAAAGCAATGGCATCAGAGCACGGAGCGCTCACCGCCTTGTCGTGCTCGGCAGCGGCAGAGACACGCCGAAAGGGTGGTGCTATCGACGATGTCGGTCTGAGCCCATCGCCAGTTTCGCGCACGCTCGCCGCATCCGGAGCAAATGCGGTGCGAACATTGCCTGTTACTACACCGGCATCTGTAGGTCGTGGCGGCGACAACCCGTTCAGCCTGGACAAACACAAGATTTCGCCGTACCGAAAGCTCAGCTATTCGGGCGCGCCTGTCTCGCCCGTTGCCTCGCCAACCCATTTCGCTTTCGGCGTGAATTTGGCCAAGAGCCTTTCGACTTCGAGCTCGACCTCGACAGCGGACGCGCACGTGGTCAAGCTGCCCCCTCTTGTCAGCACTCCCATTCGACCATCGTCGCAAGGTGTTCATGCCGACGGCGAGACAGTGACAGAGCGTATCAAGGTCGAATCACTGCCTCCTTTGCTGGGCTCGGCGAGCAAGAAAGCGATCGGCGGCACGGGGGCTCCCAACATGTCGACGCCCTTTTCAAAGCCCATGTCTGGTCTTGGCTTTTCCGCGCTGCGACGCGGCGGTGCAGGCACCACTGCCAACGCCCACGTCGCTTGCGCCGCTTCTTCGGTGCGACCCTCGCCTTCTCGTAACCACTCGGATGATCAGTTCAGCTCTCCACAACACCTCAACCTGACCGAGAGTTTGGGACTGGCGCCGCACTCGATCTCGCGCACTTCGTCGTACGCTTCTGGATGCTATTCTTCGTCGCTGGGACTGACTCCGAGCGTTGCCAATATCTCGGCTGGCTTGATTTCAGCCACACCATTCCATTCTGGTCTGGGTGCGCTGAGTGGGCTAGGTAGCTTCACGCCTTTGTCTACGATCAAGGTGGCTGGCTTTTGGCCAGAATCCACACGCAAGTCGGCTACCAAGGGCGTTGTGCTCGATGCATCTTGCAACACCAACAACTCGCCCACAGTGTACAAGTGCAGCTCGTCGCATGCTTCGCGAACATCGGCTTCACGCAGCAGCAGCAAACGCAAGCTGTCGGCGCTGCGCAAGCGCACCACGAGCCAGTCTCGCACCGCTTCGCCAGTGGGCGGCACGGGCGACATCTTTGACTCGAACTACCACAAGAACAGTGTTGGTGGCAAGGAGCTCAGCAGCGACGATACGTTTGGCGATGAGGATGATGAGGAAAATCTGATCGGTGCGTTGGATACGCCCAGCAGGCCG
Source organism: Mycosarcoma maydis (assembly GCF_000328475.2). NCBI lineage: Eukaryota > Fungi > Basidiomycota > Ustilaginomycetes > Ustilaginales > Mycosarcoma > Mycosarcoma maydis. Next base: position 2,175,683 of record NC_026478.1, read on the forward strand.
GCAGTGATGAGGAAGCTTGCGCGAACCAAGAGTGCCGCCGAGGGCGAGAATCTGTCTAGGTCACCGTTGCGCGTCATTGGGATGAATCAGTGAAGGGGATGTTGATTGGATAGCGTCATATGCTCATCGCTCAATGCTCATGACTGTGTGACTGGTGCAATCACGAATGTTTGTGATTGGAGATTGGCAATTGTATTTGTGTGCTTTGGGCTTTCGTGGATGTGTGGATGAAGAGTGACTCGTGAAGAATTCATGTGCACGGTCAACGGGATTCGTGATTGTTTCGGGGAATGTTGAGGCATGTCGGGTGACAAGAGACACGAGGAGAGGGAAGGGTAGATGAGAAGGGAACTTTCAAGGTGGACCAAGGTTAGTCGATGCCTACAGCCCAGACTTCGAGGCCGTAGCAGGAGAAGTGATGGTCTGAGGTACTGTCGGAGGTGGGGGAGGTAGAGGAGAGGATGGGGTTGTCGAAAGCGGGGCAGGGGTCAGAGATGCCGTTTTGGAGGGTAGCGTCTATCCAAAGGCCGAACTTTCCGTCGCCGCCGCCTACACTGAGGAAGTCGGATTCGGAGAGCACAATGTAGTCGTTTTTCGCGGTCCATTTGAAGACATGGACGAGTTTTTGATGCGAGTGCACCGACGTTTTCCAGAGAAAGCATTCGCCCGAACCGTAGTAGTGCTGTTGAGGACGAAGCTTCTCGTTGAGAAATGCACCGAACACGTTATCCTGCTCGTCTTTGATGGCAAGGACGAGGCCGGCATCTGAGACGCTATTGAGCGCCCCGCCGAGTTTCGGGACGCGCACGCCGAGCGCGTGGCGTGCCGTACTGGTCGCCCCCCTCATCCACGCCTCTGGTGCGTCGCCAGACGACTCGCGCGCACGACTCGGATCCATCCCCACCGCCACGCGATGATACAGCGTCTGCAACGATATCCCGTGTTGATCCATCGAGTAGAGCAACTCCCAGCGCTTGCCCAGTTGCAATCTCGCCGGAAGCTGCGCTTGGATGCGCGACGCGTGAAACTGCTCGATCACCATCTCGGTCTCTTGGTCACGCTTGGATAGCGTTACCGGAATCACCCGCTTTCGCTCATCATCCAGCGTCCAGTGTCCCGTATTCCACTGGCGCGTCGAGCTCGTGTCGAATCCGGGCGCACCAGATATGATGCTCGAGTGCATCCCTCCGCGCTGCGCCGCCAGCGTCGCCGCCGACGCACCGCGAGCGTTGCTTTCCAGTGCGCCTGTGCTCCAAGACGCCATTAGATCCCTTGCCCGAAGTGGGGCTCCCGACAATACGCCAGTCGATGCTCTCGACGAGCCGTGCCGTGTCGTGTGAGCATGCTCGGACGCATGCGCACCCGTCGCCCGCTGCCCCTCCGCCTCTCCCGATCTCCAAGTCGCTCGATCCCCACCCTCGGTCCCTTGCGCCTGCACCCTCTCGGTAGCATCACTTGCAATCAGTAACCCACCTCCCTGATTCGTGTTCACCGCGCCACCTGCCACCCCGGCCTCTGGCTCCGGAACAATGAAATCGCTCGTGCTCGGCATGTGACTAGCAATCTCGCTCTGAATCCCACGCAACGTCGTCCACGTCTTTTTCAAACTACCTGTCCAGCTCGACGCCGCCGCCGACGCTGAAGCCGACGCTGAAGCCGACGCTGAAGAAATCGAGCCTCGTCCCGTGTCCGCGCGAGCGTGCGCACCGCTACCGCTACCGCTGTTGCTGTTGCCGATGCCGATGTTCTGTGGCTGTGCTGATGCCGTGTCCATGTGGCTCGTACGCGCGTGGTGAATGCTTTCCAGCTGTTCTGGCTCGAGCACCAACGGGCTACTTCTGCCTAGTGCTGTCTGTGGAGCGCGTTGGAAGCGCGAGAAAAAGTCGTCGTCCGTCGAATGCGAGAGCGGTTCGATTTGGTTCTGGTTCTGGTTCTGGTTCTGGTTCTGGTTCTGGTTCTGGTGCTGTTTCTGTTTCTGTTGCTCCTTTTTCTGCTCCAACTGCTTCTCGACACCACGCAGATCGATGATCGGCGGCGACGGCGCACGATTCGAGTTAGTCGCCACCTCGAACGCGTCAAAGAAAGCGTCGTCTGCTGCATTCCAAGTGTTGACGCCAGCCGCGTTCGACGGTTTCGAACCAGACGAGCAGCCCGAGTCACACGATCTCGGCGGCTGCATAGGCAATGTGTGTGCTGCCAGGAACGTGTTCCAGTCGGCCCATTCAGAGGACGCGCCTCGTCCGCTGACTTTGCGTCCACCTGCCGGTCTGTCGGCGGTCGGTGCAGCAGAAGACGCACGCGCCGAGCCAGTTGGTTCGACAAGACTACTGGATATCCCAACATGCGAGTCCACAGGAGAGAAGCTCGCGACGATATCTGCTTCGGTCCACTCGTCGTCGTCTTCGTTGACACCACCGTGTTGAGCATGGCAAGCCGAGCCAGCCGAGCCAGTCTGTGTGCGTTCGGATGAGGTGGTGGTGATCGACGATGAAGCAGCTTGACCATCGAGCGATTCCGACAGCTGAGGATCCACGCTCAAGCTCGATGGCGCGGCAGTGCAAGCGTCGACGAACGAACCGAATGCTTGCGACTCGGTGCGCGCGTGCGCCAAGGAATCCGATCCACATACCGAACTTGTACCTCTCGATCGCAATGAATCGCGCGACGACATGGTGGCTTATCTGAAAAGCGTGAGCACCTACCCAGGTCGAGGCATGCTGACTCGCTCGTCGTCCAAACTGTCGCTCACGAATCTCTTGACTGCTCCGTCTCGCGACCGTGCCCGCAATTTCGTCGTAAAGATCCTTCCGACTATAGTATGCCTGTGCGATAGAGCAGTTCGAAAAAGTTGGCCGTCACAACTACGCCAGTCTTGGTGGTAATGAAACTACCCGTCCAATCCCACCGCGCTCGCCAAAGTGGTGTATACTTCTCAACCCTCTCTCCACCGTGCACGTTCCTCATTCCCCGTTCCCCGTTCCCGGTTCCCGTGAGTGTCACTTTCAACCTCGCACCTGCTCAGCCCCAGCACGCAGCGCTAAAATCAGCACACACGCGCACCCAAATTTCAGCCCCCCACCGCCCCTTGCCAACGCAACCACCGGTCTGTGCGCGTCACCTTGCAGATTCACGAATCACGAATCGCCCATTTCTCCTCGCATTCGTGATTCACCTTCTTGACAACGCCCCAACACGCTCCCATTTCTCGCATGTATGCATTCACATCACTACCACAGCACACGTACAGCGAGCAAAGCAAACCTCGCAGACGTAATTGCACACAGGAGCCAAAGAGTGTGCGTCGATGAAGCTGTTGTTACAACCAAGCTCGGTAAAACGGTGACAAAAAGAGGGCATATGTCTTAGAACAATAAAGACACGGTGTATTCGATCCAGAGTCACGACGCTTAAATCTGAACGTCGATTCGTGCCAAACTTAGGAGGTCGGCAACGTGTGTGGGTTACTGACGAGCCGCTGGCACATCATTGGTAGAAATGAAGGTCGAAAGCCGTCTTCCACGCAACAGCCTCTTCCGGCGATGATGCGGCAAGATACAGGATCTCGGCGCGATCCACAATGCGCAGGTTCAACCCACCCAGGATCTCGGCTGGTCGCGTGAGCTTGAGCATCGAGCGAAGCAACACAGGTGCATTGCCATCCTTGCTCCTTGTCTGCTCGGCGCATAACACCGCAACATCGCTGCACAGGATGAGAGACATGCTTTGGTCTTCAGTCACCTGCTGCAGATGGTCCGCCGAAAGCACGTGACTCTGACTTTGCCGCTGCTCGGCGGTGCCCACCGACACGCTCCTGTCAGAGCGTACGAATCCGGGGATGCGACGTACCACACGCTTGAGCTGCAAAGTTCCGTCTTTGAGCAGTCGACGATGGGGCTGAACCAGAGGTCCATCGATGGGTCCGCGGATACGATATTGCCATGCCAGCAGTCGTCGATCTTGCTCGGACTGACGCTTGCTCTCGTTGACCTTGGACGCGATCTGCGTTACATGCTCCAGCGCCGTTGCTAGCGCATCGCCGTCAGCTAGTCGACTTGGGTCGGTGCTCTTCACCAGATCTTCCAATAACAGGCGGTATCTCGGGATTCGCTGCACTGGCAACAGTAGATAGCTTTCAACGTTGAGCTGCGCGTGACGAGGATGCGTGCGGCAGCGCTTCATAAAGGTTCGTACCTTCTTGCGCTGCGACGGCGACAAGCCACCATCTGCACCGAAAATGCCGGATCCTGCGTTTGTGCTCATCGCACCGTTGTTGGAGCCACTGGCATACATGGCTGCTGCTGTGCCTTGAGGCGCAGAGCTGGCGCCGAATGAGTGAAGAGTGCTGTAGCCAGGTGCCCCACGCAGCGAAAGACTGCCGCTGGTGCCAGAAGCAGGAGGAGCCGTCCATGCGTTGATGCGATTCTGCGCAGAGTCGCAATTGTTGATGTAGCTCGAGTACATCTTGAAGAAGGCAGCATGGGTTGAAAAGACGGAGGCCACCTTTTCGGCTACGGCCGCTGTCTCTTCGGGAGCCATATCTGCTGGCGCATCCTGGTCGTGCTCTAGCACTGGACCCGCCATAGCTACCAGCGACGGGAGAAACACAGTGCGGTGGAATTGCAGTAGCGCTTCGACGTTTCCAAAGACAGCGCGATGTTCGCTGGGTGGAATCACAGCGACTCCACTGTTGCCATCCGCAGGCGCCATAGCCGGCTTAACGTAGATGTCGACCAGCTCGCTCAACCCTTTGACATAGGTACGCTCCGTCGACACAATCTCGGCAATGATACGGAATCGCCTGACCGAGTCGTCTTTGCTGCACTGCGCCGTGCTCAGACGTGCTGGCTCGGACGAGGCACCTTCAGAGATGGAGCTGGCGGCTGTGCTGGCAACGTACTCTCCACCCGAGTCTCGCGACTTGGTCGAGGGATTGCTTGACTCGGCTCGATGCATGCTCGTTGAGCGCGAGTGACCGCTGACGTCTCGAAGGTGCACAAGCGCGCTCTTGCTGGGACCAACAAACGAGGTTGCTTCGGTGCGCGCGGCGGTGAGATCGTCCAAGTCGCGAAGGTAGTGCATGAGCGCACGCAGTCGATTGCTGTGCCTGGCGAGGCTTTCCTCGTCCATCTCCTCTTGAGAAGGGGCAGCTGCGTGAGGAGACGCAACAGCAGCGTTGGCGAGCACAGGCAAGAAGCTGCGTCGTCGCGCCTTCTTCGCTTCTGCTGACGACAAGGAGGGCTGCAAGAAAGTTGCTGGCCTCGACAGCATCAAAGGCTCGGATGGCGGACCGAGTGGTGTCATAGGAGCCAATTGACTGCCACTATCCTGGCCAACGGCAGCGGCGAGGTTGCGAGAGGCGATGGAAATGGGGGGGCAGATATTTTCGGATTGCGACGGAGATATAACGGGAGTTGGACTGTTCTTCGAGATGGAGTTGGACCTTGAAGGGCCCGTAGATGAACGAAGAGATTTGCGCGACGCCTTGGGCGAAGAGAATCGACTCTCATTAGGGCTCGTCGTTTGGTCGTGATAACCAGCACTAAGCCTTTGATTAGAAGCCTTGCGTCCAATTTTTTTGAGAAATCCGCCCCACTTGCCGCTTCCAGCAACGTGCGGATCCGCTCCATCTGCGCCTGGTAGTTCGGTGAGGTGGTCTTCGTATCCAGTGGCGGGGCGTGCGTGTGCATCACGGGGGCTAAAGTATCCGCTGTCATCGTTGTGGGAGTCACGTGCCGACGCGGGCGGAGTTCGGGCTCCAAAGGGACCGCTTAGCATGCTCTGCAGATCGTTTGCGCTTCGCATTCGAGCCATGAAGGGACGTTCGGGCGCTTGGTGCAAGCCAACATGAGTAGCGCTGCTGGACCGGACTGGCACCTCGGAAGCATCACCAAGCTGCTGCGAAGGTGCAGGCTGCCAAGGAGCTGCGAGAGGCCGCTGGAATTGCGAGAGCAGCGGCGCAACGATATCCTGCCATGGCCCACCAAAGCAATTTCCCTCAACGAAGAGATTGTTGAGCTTCGACATACGGTGAAGCCAGCTAGGCAAAAACACAAGCTGATTGTGGCGGAGGCTCAGACGCTGAAGCTCCTGTAGCTGGATAAGGCTCGAGGGCAGGTGGTGTAGTCCGATACAATCGGCCGACATGGTTCGCAGCGCGCGAAGGTTTAGGATCCAGTCAGGCAAGCAGCCGACTGGGTTGCGCGAAATGTCGAGCTCTTCGAGGGCAATGCAAGCGCCTATGGCATCAGGAAGGCGTTGCAGATGGCAGTTGGACAGGTCGAGAACGAGCAAATTGGTGGTGAGGGGCAAGACGCGTTCGAGCACTTGGACGAGTCCTTCTGACTGGTTGCCGCTGAGCAAGAGGTGAGTAGTGTTGGGACCAGTCTCTGTCTGAATCTGCTCAAGTGTAAGATCGCGACCCTGGACAATGGTAGCGCTACCATCCTCAGCGGTGGCTACCGCCCTGGATTCGTCGCCGTCCATCTCGGCATTCTCGTCAAAGTCGTAGAGACCTTCCTCCCAACGCATCTTGCTTGTGTAGGCTCCGACGATGTGACTGAACTCGCCATTCTGCAGGAAGCTGTTGATGGAGACATCCGATACTCTGCGTCTGCGAGAAGACGCAGCCGAGGATGTGCGCAAGGATGGTTCTGTTACGGAGCCTGTGGGTGAATTTGGATCTGAGACTGCCTCGGGTGCCTCTTGGACAGCAAAGATGGAGTTGCTGAGGTCATTGATGGTCGTGATCCGGTCCAATGTCGGGCAAGGAGGCCTCTGAGAAGCACTGGCCGGCGGAGTTGGTGGCGAGCTCCCTTTGGTGAGGTAGGACGGTGCTCGCAACGAGCTGTTGCGCGGCGGACTCTGCAAGAGGTCGAGGTGACCGCCACCAAGACCGCTCCAAGTTGAAGGAACTGCAGGGGTGAAGCGACCCGAGTTGGAGGTAGGAGATGAAGTGGAGAGTGGAGAGGCGGATGCTGCTGATCGATAGTTGGACAAGTCTGATGAGCAACGGGCACGCGAATCACGTCGAAGCGGGATGGTGGGATTAACGATTGCTGAAGACGATGCGGATGCGACAGCAGCAGCGATGTCCTCGCTCGCCGACGAGACGGGCATGACGTCGCTCAATGCCCGCTGCATGCCAAGGCCGGAGTTGAGTGCAAAGGCTCGCATTTTGTCCTGAAACGGTGAAGCATGACCATCTGCATATCCACTCGAGTGCGAATGAAGACCCGCGAGCGGGGACACATCTACGCGTCGAGTCCAGGAAGGAGCGCGGTGATGTGAAAAGGGGCCTTGCAGAGCCCTGGCGCTAGCAGGAAGCATAGTGGAAGGCAGGACAAGAGCAGCACTCGATCTTCGACTTGACATGCCGTGCTCGAGATCGGAAGTGATGCCGAGACCGACGGAGCTCTCGTCGAGCTCGTCGGCGGTGTCGCCTGCACCTGCTGGTTTGCCACGCACGTGCGATTTGAGATTGTACGGTGTGCAAGCAGGGCTGGTGGCGCAGCTGGTCAAGCTGCGGTCGGTCCAGACCGAGGTGTGCGTTGACGACGAGTTGCGTACCGAATCATCCGAGGAGAAGTGGGTGTGCTGCGAGCTTAGCCTCTGACTGGCAGGCGAAGACTGATAGTTACAATCATGCTGGGCGCCCATGACTGGGAAAGCGGAAGGATCGAAGGAAGGCGCGTTTTCAGCGGAGCTGTGGCGAGGCGGTGCGGCCGATGCGTTGCTGTCGTGATGGGCTGAAAGCGATGGGCGTGCTGGCGTGCAAATCGAGTTTGAAACGGGTATGGATGCTACGGACTTGGACTGTGCAGGCTTGTGCGTGGTGCGTGGTGACTCTGGCGCCATTCGGGGCGAGTAGAAAGTTTGAGGCGGCGACGACTCGGGACTGACAGAAGCACGAATGGCGAGTCCTTGTTGCGCTTTTTGGAGAGTGAAAGATGGCTGGTGTGATGAAGAGGAATCGAAATTGAGAAAGGAAGCCGTATTTCCTGTCGATTTGGAGCGCGGAGGATATGCTGGCGATGCGGAATGTGTGGCTGGCACGCCACGGATGCAGTCGGGTTCGGTGCAGCTGCGATTGAAAGTAGGGTGAGCCGGAAGAGCTTTGAGCGTGTTGGCTGTGAGAAGTGACGCAGGGGAGGTGCAGGTGGGGACGTCAGAAGAAGAGGGAGAAGAGGGTGATGGCGGCGTTGGGAGCAACTTTTCGGGAAGCGGGACTGGATTGGCTCTGGGGGTGAGCTGTGAGGCGGACATGACGCCTGTGGCAGAAACGCAGGCGTCAGTTGGTTGGCTCAAGCACCGACCCTGATGGAGATCAAGGGAGAAGCGCGGGCAAACTGCAAAGGAGGTCAGATTCACCAACGGTAACGCAAGCTGTGCGGAAAACGACCCGAGTCTAGCTACTAGTGCCGAAGGGGATCCGTGTCCAAAGCCGCACGCTTAGGTTTTCTCTCACGCTTTTCGGACAAGATCCGTCCAAATGAAGTTGAGGCTTTGCGGTGTTGAGGTGGGTGCTGAAATGGTCGATCGAGGTCTGGCACCGTGTCTCCTATTCAGCAATCAGAGAGGCCGAGCGAATGGACGAGGCCTGTGCAGCTTCGCTTGTCGCTGAGCAAGATGCTATGCTCTAGATCGGCGGTGTTGCCGCTTTCGTAGCGTTCGTGGCGGACAAGAACGTGCGCTGTAGAAAGGTGATCGTGAGGCAAAGTCAACCTTGTTGAGGCTCGTCGAAGTGCGCTGCAAGGATCTAGCGTCGCTGGTGCATGGTCTTGACGTGAAATCCAGTGCAAAGAATGCTTTGTAAAGTGGGGCCCTTGTTTAAGTCTCGGGCGTGAGGCGTAATCCAGATATGCAGACAGTCCCGATCGAGGCGACGCCGACGTAATGAGTTTTTGCGCTATGACCTGGCGAGCTCTGAAGCCAGTGGTTACAAGGCCAGTGGTTGCCAATGGGTGAAACTGACGCAAGTTCGATAGTGATGGCGGTCACAAAGGTGAAGTATGTCAGCGACGGTCACCTGTTCACCTGTTCACCTGCTACAGGTGTTCCAGACGCGGCTGAAAATGACGTTTGATGCGGTACTGTGTCCTGGACAAGTGCGCGTACTGGTGGGACTGCGGATTGGAAAACTGTTGATTGAGCTGCGTGATGGTGGACCGTCGCTCTCGTCGGTTTGCGAAAAAAGAAGGTCAACTTTAATGATGCGCCCAAGGAAACGCAAATCTACCGATCAAGGTTTTCTTGATATGATGCAAGCAGAGTGTGATCTAAGGGATGGAGACGGAGAGAGAGCGAATCGTGAATGGCGTAGCGAATGAGCCTCGGGGCTGCTGAAAGCAAGTCTCGGACAGCAGCAGACCAGATTCGGCAAGATGGTCTTCACGCCTGGTTTGAGGATGATCGTGGATGGTGAGAGCAACAGAGAGCAGATAACGGACTACAAAGACACAAGGTAGCGAGCCGACCAACAGGCAGGTGGTAGTCTCAGCTTGTTGCAGGAAATCGTCAAAGTTCGCAGTGCTCGACATGAAACATATTCACGATTTCTGTTTGAGATACACGATATGGGGGAGCTGTCGATCTTGTGGCGCACTCTGTCACTCTTCTTCTTCAGCTCCACGGTCACAACCTTTGAAAGTGAAACAACAAGCACCTGCGTCGAGACCCAATCGTGAATCGTGAGCTTGGCGAATGACCACAATCTCGGTGTGATGCTCAGATGAAAGCACCAGAAGCACCAGGGGGTCCACTTTACGCACAAGCGAGGCCAAATCAGTCTTGGTCAATCCAAGAAGAACAATCACGAATCACGAATCACGAATCACGAATCACGAATCGTGAATCGCAAGCACGAAGCGATCTGAGACACACAAGATGTGCTCTCTTGTTTTCTTTCTCCGTTGGGCTTTGTTTCACACGCTGCTGTATTGCCCTGTGTGTGATCCTCTTGCGACCTTCCTTTTCTAGCTAACCTTCCTAGAAAAGCAACAAAAGAAGAAGAAAAAAAGGGTCCGCAACAGCCTTGCAAGTTTCTGAAGACACATGCAGTGCATCACATCTCCCTCGTGAGACGTGGCAAGCTCTCTCAACGTTTTGGAAATCGTGAATGAGGGTACCGCAACTCTTGTCTGAACCGGGCATGGCTCTGAGGGAAGTTGTATTTATTCGTAATTAATTTGCATACTTACCTCAGCAAAGACTCGATGGACACCAAAGACGCTTGCAAATCACAAATCGTGAATCACGAACGGATCAGATGTAACGAGTGGTCTGCTGGGTGGTAACTGCACTTGACTTGTTTCTAGAGCTATCCTCGCCTTCTCGTTACTAAGTTAGATATGGCTAGTCTGAGCCGACGTGTGACTGCACTGCACCTTGCATGTGTTCTTGACGCCCATATTTCAACGTCCGCGTCTGGCCGCAGCGTGGCCTGTGTCGTTTCCCGCGCGTACTGAAACTCCGATTCAGCCTGCTGAGTCTGTAGCTTTGCTGTCTCTTTCTACTACTTAACCGCCTTGTCGTCAAAGGACTTTCTCAGGGTGGTGGTTCTGTGCATGTCAGCACTCACCCTAAACTCACAGTGTTGTCAGAAACTCACACTTGGCTGTGGCAGCTGCAGCGTTGAACGGCTAACTGGCCAGCATTACGGTTGTCATTCGATCTCCACTTATACACCGACTCGCATCCGCTTTCATTATTCAGCCCACGGAGCTATTATACCCACAGCTAGTTATTGCGATCCAATTTCTATGGTGTGGGAATTCTCCAAACTAAGAGGATGATGGGCAAGCGAGACCATGCTCGCGATCGTCGGAACCGGAATACAGTACACATGTGCCTGGCTGGCTGGCTGGCTGGCTAGCTAGCTAACTAGCTGGCTGACCTACTGGTTGACTGACTGGCATGCTTACTTGCAAGCAAATAGAGTCTGCGTGACTTCCGTTCAAAGCAACTCTTCTCCAATCTCCGCCAGCTCATGCTTCTTGGTTTTCGCCTGTTGACTTGTTCCCTTGTCCACCGCTGCTCCATCGGCCCAAGCCACAATCTGCCATACACCACTGATCACTCTGTGTGGTGCAAGCGTCTGTTCCCAAATTTTCTCGCCAAAGCAACCGTGAATGCGTTGATCTGCGATTCCAAACTCGGCTAGCTTCGCCACGCACATCGCTTAATCCTCCGATGCCCCCTTTTTTCGTCATGTTCCTAAGCGGCATTATCGGGCGGTCAATCAACAAACAGCACCCTTCACTGTCGATCGCATCTAACCCGATCGAAAGTGAAGACCAGGCGAGAGTCTTTCACTTGTATGTTGCACGAGTGATAAAAGTACAAAACACAAGACATTTCGTGATTAGCTCAGAATCCAGTGGCTCCTTCTCTAAGCTGAGCAAGCTTCTTGTTGATCTCGCCCGGTTTTCGGTCCAGTTCGCCTGCAATCGCATTCTGTTTCGCCGGGGATAGCAAGCCAAATGTCTCGCAAAGATCACCATCGATGACGCTCTTGACTGGAGCGTAGCTGCTTCTATACGCCAGATGATCTCTCCCCACGATACTGTTGTTCTCTTGTCGCAGGTGCGATTCTAGCGTCGAAAGCGTGTCGACATCTTCTTTGCTGACAAAAGGTACCAGTGCACCAATGCTCCCAGAAAGTCCCGTATAAAGCAGAACTTCGCGGCCACCGGCGACCATAGCCGTTCGGTGCAGAGAAGTGATGATGTCGCCCACAAAAAAGTGCGCCACCAGCGACGCTTTGTGCGCCGCTCCCATCAGCACCGGTTTCTCGTGCACAATCGTCATTCCCGTCGGATCCTCATCCACGCTTCGACTTGTGTTTCCATCAAGGCGAAGCACATAGATGTTGCCAAACTTATCAGCCGCTGCAACCGTGTCGTAGTCGAGCATCGTACATCTTGTCACAAATTTCGGCATCACGTCGTCCGCAAATGTCACCAACCGGTTCTCCAGTGGTTTGTAGCTCGCGAAAATGATGCTCTCCTGCATGTCACCTACCACAATGCGAGAGCCTTGCGCGTCAAGAGAGACGACGGCCGTAGGGAAAGATCTGTTCTCGCACTTGCGAAGCAACTTCTTCTTGCCCAAATCGTAGATGCGCAGCGCTTTACCGATGCCTGCGAGCAGTCGACCTTGGAAAGCACGTAGCACCAACGGTATGTCGTCCACCTCGGTCTTGTGTAGCAGTTCTAACTCGCGTCCGTTGTCAAGAAGGCGATACGTTGTGAGGTAGGCCTTCTTACATGATCGTGGAGACAGAACGACGTCGACGGCTGAACCGACGACCAGCATCACTTCCTTTTCTGCACTGGCGAACGGCACCACTGCAATGCTAAATGCCGCTTCATTGTCGTCCATCTCTAGCCTGTGTGTTGTCTGCGCCTGTACTCCATCCACGGCACGGATGCAACTGGCCCAGTTGCCTGCCTCGGCGCGAATAGCGCCGAACTCGGCCGGGTTCAGGTCCAGCACGCCTCGTTGGTGCGGCTTGAGCTCCTTTCCGAGCATCTCGGTGCGCCGGCGCTGTGCTCCTGGCGACAGCGTTCGGTGCTCAGCTTCGACCACATAGAACAATCCCTGCTCGTTCGGGTGATTGGCGATCTTGCGCGGCGTGTACGAGAGCGCCACCGAATCCTGTTTGAGCTTGCTCGCAAGCGAAGGAATCGTAAAGATGCGCAACGTGCTCCCTACGATCCCGATCAGACCCTCGGGGCACAACTCGGCGCTGAATGACCACGCATGATCCAAAACGTCAAAGATGAGCGGCACAAACTGCAGCCGATCTTGATACGTATACGACAGCCAGGTGCGAGTGCTCAGAGCCATCACAGCAGCCTGACCGTGGACCTTGGTTCGTATCAGTCGCACCGCCTTGCTGCCCAGGAAGCGTGTCCTCGTGTCTGTTAGTTGACCCGTCACAGCATCGAGAATAGTGCGAAGCAGGACACCATTTTGCAGACCAATGTTGACAAACGTCGTCGCATGGTTGCGATCAATGGTAGCGTCCAGCATCTCAGCCATGCAGATGCTCGAAGCAGGAGCGGTGAGAGCTTGAATCGAGATGGATGCTAGCGTTGAGTTGGGCTCGAGCGAAATAATGCGCACCGTCGAGTCATCGCAGCCTACAGCAAGGTAAGGTGTTCGCTGACGGCCTTCGGGACAATCGGGCATGCTCATGGTGAGCACGCCTGCTCCCATGGCCTTTCGCTCCTGATACTCGTTGAGCTGCCCGTCCATGTCAAGCTCAAAGTAGACCAGCTCGTTGCTGCTGAGTGCCACCACCACCTGCCGCTCGTTGGTACACGTTGCCACGATCGTCGTCTGTCTGCCGTTGGGAAGACTCGGAGTCGCCCACTCATTGATCTGCTTGTCCACCAATACGTGTCGAATGCCGTGCGGATGCACCTGCAACAAAGCATCTTGGCCCAGCTGCTGTACAGCCAGGGTTGAAGAGGATGTCAAAAATCCGCTGTCCGACACTTCCTCGATGGTCTCTCCGATACTGAGTACCAGGGTTCCATTGACAAAGCTGAGGATGATGTAGCTGTCATATTCGTCCTGCTGTGTGATTTTAGTGGTCCATACTGCGCTTGGTACACCTGGCAGATCCGAGCTGACCGCCTCCTGCACTTCGAGACCATGTCGCAGCATTTTGAAGCTGCTCCTTGCACCGCGTCCGCATGCCGCAAAGATCTGTGGCGAGTCGGCAGCCAGAGGATTCAGCGGCTTGGCATCCAAGATCGGATCGAGACTTGGCATCTCATCGACTTGAACGAGGTTGTCAAGTGGTCTCGGTGTAAAAGTGGGCAGCTGTGGCCGCCTTCGACCTGCTCCGTTCTCGTCATAGTCGGTTGAGATGTATTCCGGCAAGTCGTCATCGTCGCCAAGCTTTTGAAACGAGTAGAGCAATTGCGCGCCGTACTCGGACGCCACAAAAAGGAAACCAGACCGCAAGATGACAAGACCGGATGCGACGGGCACTGTGTCAAAATACTTGATCTTGAGCGAACGAATCTCGTCATCTTGATGCTCCATCGTGATCTTGAACAAATCGCCATCTTCGGTCTGGACGAGAAAGAAGAAGGCGTTCTTCATCTTGTGCAGTACACTAGCTACGATGAGGGTACCACGCCTTTCCGACAGCTTTTCGACAGGATTGAGGCGTTTGGGAATAGGAACTCGATGCTCGGGCTGATCCTGGTGCTTGTAGGTGATGTAGTCTTCGCTACATACCAGTACGCCGCTGGGTCCGTCCCATTTCTCCAGATTCTGATTGTATCCTCCTGGCACCTGGACGAGTAGATTCGAGCGTGGGTCGACAGGCTCGGACCATTTGCGAACGACGTGATTGAGGCCCAGATCGAGTTCGTAGTAGGTGAGCGTCTTTGCAGCCTCTTCGAACGCACGTCCTGATGGGTCGTGGTCGGAATCTGAATAGTCGACTTCGAGACAAGCAAACAGAGGGTTCTCGAAGCCGACATCAACGCCGACAATGTGGTGAATGATGGCGCTCGGTCGATGCGCTTCGAGAGGGCTTGAGATGGTGAGATTTGCCTGCGCATCTCTGTTCAGGATGTATACGAGCATGGCCTTCTCCATGGCACCGATCATGGTCGCACGACCCTTGGGGTCTGTAGCTAGATACTGTCCTGGTACGATCCTCCGAGAGCCAGAACGCCCGAATGTCTCCTGATGGACCTTTTCCAGCGAATTTGTCTTTGGCTGATATTCTAAAATGACAATTCTGCCCGAGTCAGATCCTACGATAACGTAGTCTTTGGAGCCACCGGTTAGACGAAAAGCGGCTAGGCTACGGATCACACCAAAAGCATCATGTGAGAGTACAGTATCGACTTTGCCGGTTTGTGTGTCGGGTCTGAGAAGCTCCAGACGGCTGCCTTTGGCAACGATGATCTCTTGCTGTCTTGTACCTGAAAACTGTCCCACTACGGTCGCATTAACGCTGCCTGACGCCTGCAGCGTCAGGTTGTAGAGGTACATGCCATCCATCCTGAGGTTTTTGGGCGAGTCGAACGGCGAAAGCGTATCACTGCAGCAATTCCAGCTCTCGATGTCTAGCAAAAAGTTTCGACGAGCAACGCGGCAAAGAGCTTGCGGTCGAAATAGTCTCTATTCTGATGCAACAACCAGGCTCCTGATGGGCATGTCCTTGCTGGTTGCGAAGAAAGACAGGAGAGACGGGCTTGAGACCACCAAACGAGCGGTGAAGCCACAAGACACAGTGCCCAAGTATTGACAGAAGGTTCGGTTCTGAGTGTCGTCTGTCGGCGGGTTGCTTATAAGAGCCAAGGGGGCGAAAGGTGGTCGAGACCATCTACGTCGACATCAACAAAAGCTTCCAAAGCAGCATCGCGTCAGCCAATCCTCGAAAAAAAGCTCGGATTCCGGACAACTTTACACACGTGACCACGGATAGGTGGAAAAGAATGTTAAGGCGTTAAATGCGAACTCGCAGACTGTGTGTCATGCGTGCGTCACGCGTCTTGCGACGTGCGAAACGTGAAGCGTTTGCAGTTTGGTGTTGCAGCAGAGATGTTGTTCTTTTCAACACCAGACTGCATCTAGCATCAACTGAAAACGGGCGCGAAAGCTCAGACGCCCATAGCTTGCCCAGCTGGTGAGGCTAGACCACTCGCTGACATGTGACTTGGTGCACTTTGTATCGCCAGCTTAAAGTTGAAATCAGGCGAGGATGACTCAACAGCCAGTTTTTCACGTTGGAGAGTGCGTGATTTCATGCATGTTCATTAGATTCGTGCTATCGTTACAGTGTACAGTATGAGAAAGAATCAACAAGATGGCGACGGCTGAGAAGAGGAGAGATACAAGGTATCTCTGTAGTGTACACCACATCGGTGCCGTCGGTCAAACCGCGCCGTTACGATGAGAATAGAAAATGAAAAGCTGAATTGTCCATGAAAAGGTAACGCTTGGCAGCGGGCCGCTGACCAGGTCGAGTATGCAGTAAGGCACGTACGCAACCGTGTGCGTTGGCGAAAGCTGATTACAAAGCAAGAGCCTGCTGCTTGGCATGCTAAAACAAATCGTGAAGAGCAGGCAGCCAGCATCGAGATAGATGGCGTGCTTAGAGAGATTGATGAAGGGCAGCGTCGACTCAGAAGCTGTAAATGTTGCTCTCCTTGGTGGCGAGGGCGTAGTAGTGTTCGATTCTCTTCTTGAAGCGCCAGCACATGAAGTAAGCGTAGACTTGCAATGCCCAGTCGATAGCGAGCGAAAAGACAAATGCGATGTAGAGGCTGTGGAAACCGGCCGAGCATAGCCCAGATGGCATGGTTCCATTGTTTGTGCCCTCCTCTCCTGCAGTTCCCCAAAGCTGACCACCATTGTTACATTCCCAAACGATTTTGGTCTGCTGTCTATCGAGCTGGAAAATCATGAAACCGGCTCGAACAGCAACGATGACCAGGATGGCGGGCCAGAGGAAAAAGCAAAGACGCATCCACATGTACGAGCTGTTGGCCAAGCCGATGGTGGTGAGTATGCAGATTGCCATGACTCCCATGCCGATACCACCGTAGATCTGGTATTCGGGATAATTGAAGAAGAGGAACTGTCCCTTGTTGAACAGCAAGATGGATCCAGCCAGATTGTAAGCTGCGATGAAGACGTTCCAGACCATGGCGCCATGGCGTAAGGGAAACACGAGCAAGCAGTTGTCACACCACATGACGTTGACTGAAGCTACCAGCTGCTGCGGTACTTATAACCAAAACAAAGGCTATGGCAGGTGTATAGGAGGTTGGAGGTATCTAGCGTTGTAGCCTTTTTGCTCGTGATGTATTATCGTGATGTGTCGTAAGATCAAGACGCTACCAGGGATGATGGACGATGAGAAGAAGCTACTTTAAGGTGGAGAATGATGTGGTAGGGAGGAAGGAAGAGAAAGGTGCCAGACGAGCGGAGAGCACGTTAATGTGAAAGAAGCAGGGGATGAAGGATGTAGCCGGTCTCAGGTGTCTCGAGCAGCGAGGAGACATGGAGCAGGCTTGGCGTAAAGAGGAGAAAGTCAGGGCAGAAAGCAGCGGGAAGCGAAAATGTTAGGCAGCAGGACGCGGGGATGCAGAGCGAAGCTGGACAGGGGCCAAAATGTCGCGAGCTGCATGCAAGCTCGAGTGGTGCTCGGGTTCTGTAACACAGAGCTCCCACTGAGCTCACCATCATACTGTATCTTCTTCTACTGAGCCCAGTCAGCTGGCATTCTTCCCTCAGAAATCTGACGCCTGCAATCAGACACGGACTTGATACTGGCCCGAAAGCCAATTGATTACTTTTGACGAGGCATGGTGGCCCTTCGAAGCGCATTTACCAAATGAAAAGTTACAGTACTTTCTGTGCTGCATGATTTGATGAACATGACTTGCTCTCACTCTTGCTCGAGGTGAGCATTTCACGGCCAGTCTTGTGGGGTGAGGAACAGCATGAACGGAACTCGTGCTTTTCTGCGGGTATCTCGAGTCGCTTTGAAGTACGTGAGTGAATGTGCGGCACAACATCAAAGGGCTTGGACCTCGCAGAGAAGCATTACAGCGTGATTTTGACCAAGCTAATGCAGGACCTGAAGGGACCTTGTCAGGCTCAGACAGAGGTAAAGGCTCCCAAGCACGAGGGAACAAAGATAGGAGGCCCTGCGAACAGACGGGACAGCGTCGGCGGTGTATTCTCGAGCAGACGTGAGAAAATCTAGCGGTTTAGGGGCTCAAGTGTCAACGACTGCAGCTCGCTTAATTTCGGGCTGTCAACACCTGCTCTTTTCGTTTTGGGCATCAACATCCAGAAAAGGCAGGTACGAAATCATTCGGGAATCACCGATATCGTCTTGCTTGAACGCGTATAATCGGGGATGCTCTTCTAGTGATGCATCATTTCCACGACGCGTTGGAGCGTGCGAAGGGATTCGACAAAAGTGAAACGCATCCCGACTCAGCACCCTGAACACGGTACATACAGTCGTGAGTACATTCGTGATTCGTTCGTGATTGCAACACTCCGACTTTTTCAAGATGTGTTGGTCTTGGATCTCTTGAGAACACTTTTTGCGCACGCGTATACCGCCTTCCGAGCTAGCTTTCCTACTTCACCTCCACTCGTCTTCAGTCACTCCGTCCACATCAAGTCGAATTCAGCACGCATTCCACCAACTCAGGCCTCGGCCAGCAACTCCTCTACCAGCGGAGCGTCTCACCGCTAGACGCAAGGCACAACACCAGCTTCTGTGCACAATTCGGGCGACATCGTTTTTGATCGAGAAGCTGCGGAAACGACTCTGATTTAGCGATTCGCCGTGGCTGATGGCAGGACGCGATGGCGCTGGGTAAAAGGTTGCCACAGGAAAATGGGCATCTCGACTCGTTGAAGGGTGATGAGGACGATGGCATGGATGTCTTATCGCCGAAGCGCGTCCGCATCGAGTCTCAGGCTTCGCAGCGCAATGGAGAGAGCGCCCTGACACAGTCACAGTCCCGATCACTTGCACCAAGGT
Source organism: Mycosarcoma maydis (assembly GCF_000328475.2). Lineage (NCBI taxonomy): Eukaryota > Fungi > Basidiomycota > Ustilaginomycetes > Ustilaginales > Mycosarcoma > Mycosarcoma maydis. The sequence continues at coordinate 2,194,224 of NC_026478.1, forward strand.
CACAGCAGCCAGCAAAGCCGGAGGAGCACGACGGAGTAGCGACGTCAGACGAAGATGCTGGGGAGGAAGAGCAAGACGATGACGGCAACGATGACGAACAGCAGGAAGAGGATGAACAAAAAGACGTCGATACTGATGAGGAAATGGCCGAAGAGGAACACCGCCAAGCTGAAGCAAGCCACGGCACCGCCCAGTCGGGTATTGTCGAGAAGATCGAGCTGCGCAATTTTATGTGTCACGCCAACTTTTCCATTCAGTTTGGTCCCAAGCTCAACTTTGTAATGGGTCGCAATGGCAGTGGAAAGAGTACCATCCTCACCGCGCTCATGATTGCACTCGGCGGCAAGACCAGCTCCACCAATCGTGGTTCCAGCCTCAAGGACCTCGTCAAGAAAGGGGAATCATCCGCCACCATCACCGTCACCATGCTCAACCAGGGCAGCGACGCTTTCAAACCCGATGTGTATGGCAACACTATTGTCATTGAACGTCGCATTTTAGCCGAGGGCGGCGGCTCATGGAAAATGAAGTCCGGCAACGGCAAAGTCATCGCAACCACCAAGTCAGAGCTCGAGTCATTCTGCGACTTTGCCAACATCCAACCTGATAATCCAATCCACATCCTTACGCAGGACACGGCTCGTCAATTCCTGGGCAGCTCCGATCCTGCCGAAGTATACAAGTTTTTCCTCGAAGGCACCCAGCTCAGCCAACTCGTGCGCGAGTACGACTTCATCGAGACGCACGTTCGCAGCATGAAGTCCGCGCTCGCGCTCAAATCAGGCGCTCTCGAACAGCTCGAAACTCTGGCACAACAAGCGCTTCAGCAGTGGCAAAAGGTGCGCGAGACGCGCGGCTACCAGGACAAAATCGATGCCCTAGACCGCGAATTCGTCTGGGTGCAAGTCCAAGACGCCGAAGCGCAGCTGCAACACGCCGTGGAAAAGACCGAGCGCATCCGCACCAAGCTCGTCAAATGCGAAGAAAGCCTCCAAAAAACTCTCGAGGCGCTCAAAAAGTGCGAAGAGCGCATCGTCCAGCTTGAAGATGAGAACAACAACTTTGAAGGTGTCTTTTCACCCATCCAGCAGGAGCATGACGAGCTTGTGCGCAAGGACAAGGATCTCGCCCAACAGGTCAAAGCGTTCAATGTGCAAGAACGTGAGCTCAACGACAAGATTATCGACGTCAACAAGAGCATCGAGAGGTACGAAGACCAGATCCGTGAAGAGACCGCCAAACTTGCACAAGACGGCCAGTCACGTCGCCAGCAACTTGAGGAAGAACGACAGAAGCTGCAGAAAGAGCGCCAAGAGCTTCAAGACGAAATGGTGGACAAGGAAGAGCAGCAACGCGAGCTCGAAGCAAAGATCGCCGAAGCCTTGCAGAGGGAAGAGGAAGAGGGCCTGCAACTTCGCCGCTTGAAGAATGAATACAGCACCAACAGTTCGCGACTTGCGCAGTTGCGCGAAAGCAGCAGGAATCGACTTATCGCATTTGGTGGTCCCAAAGTGCCCGCCTTGCTCCAAGCCATCAACAGCGAGAATGGCTGGAGGTCCAAGCCTATAGGCCCGCTCGGAACGCATCTCAAGCTCAAAGACATGCGTTGGCAAAGGGTGCTCGAAAGCGTCATTGGCAACAATCTGAACGCCTTTTTCGTCTCAAATCATGGAGATCGCATGCGCCTCAAGAAAATCATGGATCGTGTCGGTATCCACTCGCCCATCATCATCGGAGCAGAGACGCTCTTCGACTATTCGTCCGGTGAACCGCACTCAGACATCACAACCATCCTGCGTGTCTTGGACTGCGATAACGAAATCGTCAAGCGCCAGCTCATCCTCGCCGTCCACATCGAGCGTGCGGCACTGGTTGAAAGGCGTGCAGACGGCGACACGCTCATGCGAACCACGCCCCAGAACGTGCAAGTCTGCTTCTCTGCCGACATGTACAGCATCGGTGGTGGGCAGGCCGGTTCGCTCTCTGCTGCTTTGCAAGAGCATAGAGGTGCTCCGCGTCTATCTCAGAACGTCGGCGACGCTATCCGGGCTCTTGAAGAGGAGCAGCAACGGCTCGACCACGAGATTGCCGCATGCACGCAGCGCCTTCGCGAGCTCAAGCAAGAAAAGAGCGGCTACGAGCGCGCAAAGGATACATGCAAGCGTGATTTAAACAACCTGCGAAGGCGTAAGGACGTTCTCCGTCAGGGTCTCAGCCGCCTCGACGAACAGATGCAGGAAGCAGCACCAGGCAACATATCAGGGCTTGAGGATGCCAAGCGCGACGTAGAAGTGCAAAAGGAGGCGATCGTGCTGCAGTTCCAGGACATCGAGTCTCAGAAAACCGAGATCGTAGCAAAACGAGCACCGATTCAGGAACAGATCCAAACTCTCGAAGATCGCAAGCGCCAATTCGAGGACAGGATGGGCGGTCTGCACGGTAGCCTCCGAGCGGCTGTGGCCGAACGTGTTGAGCAGATCAACAACCGGGATCACTGGCAAAGGAAGCGCGCCAGCATCGAGGCCGAGATCAAGGCCAGCGAGGCTGAAGAGGCCAACTTTGAAGAGGACTATCAGAATGTCGAGCAAGCAGCTCTGCAGTACTGCGACAAGGTCCAGACCACGCGTACGATGAGTCAGATCGAAAAGGAGAAGAAAGAGCTACAGCTGCTCAAGAAGAAGGCTGCCTCGGAAGCTGGCATCAGCTTGGAGCAAGCTGCCGAGGACCTGCAGAGACGGCAACGTGCTCTTGCCGAAGCCAAGGACGAAGTGCAAAACATGAACGAAGCCGAACGACGACTTCGAAGCTCGCTCGCCGTACGCTACGCCAAGTGGAACTTCTTCCGCCGCTCGATTGCGATCCGAGCCAAAAGCAACTTTGCACGCAACCTAGCAACACGTGGCTATGAAGGAACGCTCAAATTCAACCACAAGTCCGAAAAGCTCTCTCTCGCCATCGATACACAGGCACACAATCAGTCGCATCGCTCCAGCTCGGCAGCAGCGACACAGACCCAGCGCGCGGCACAACAGCATTCTAACAAGGGTATGTCGGGAGGCGAGCGAAGTTTTGCCACTGCCTGCCTGCTGTTGTCGCTGTGGCAGGCGATGAGTTCACCGATCCGATGCTTAGACGAGTTTGACATCTTCATGGACCAGGTGAACAGGAGGGTGGCGCTGTCGATGATCATGAATGAGGCCAGGGCAACACCGCATGTGCAGTACATCATGATCACCCCGCAGGATATGCCCGATATGAGGAGCGAGATGGACGATGTCAAGATGCTTGTCGTGAATCCTCCGCAAAGGAACGAGGGTGCGCTGGCCGGATGACGTCCGGAGCAGCGTAAGAAGAAGCTGCTTTGGTAGCAAGTGTATTGTGTCTCATCTTGGCGAATAGAAGTAATGGATCAACGACATACTATTCTCACACGTTCCATCGCATGCTCACAAAACTCGCCGACTCATGACTTGCATTCACCTTTCGAGGTTTGTCTCATATGTCAGAGTGACGAAGAGTGTTTTTGCATTCGTGATTCACGATTGTGATGATGATACATGACATTTTCCAAGCCCTTACAATCTGCCCGATCCGGTGACCCTTGTTGTCTTCAATTTGATCAAATTTGTCAACAGATCGTTAGCTGTAGTATCGATATTATAGCCTCTACCCAATGCCGAGATGTATCCATTGATGTAATCGATCTCAGTGCTGCCTCTGCGGTTTTTAAGATCGCTGTGCATGGAAGACCAGTTGGCAGCGGTGAGGCGAGCAACTCGCTGCACCTCTTGAAATAGGGCCTGAGGTGTCAAGCTAGGATTCAACATGGGTTCACCCGTTTCTGTCGAAAGAAGAATGAGATCTTCTGTTGACAAAGTCGCTGGTGAATTGGAGATGGACGGGTTGTTGGAGGGGGACAGGTGTTCGCGCACTTGTGCTTCCAGCACCATGCCTGCTTCGAGGCAAATGGACCACATGGCATCCATTGCAGCTGGGTTGCCAAAGAGGTCTCCGTTCTTGCAGTCGGCGAGGGCGGTGAGCGGGTTGATGCACGCATTAATGACGAGCTTGCGTAACGCGCGTAGCTGAAATGCTCGGATGGGCTCCCACTCAACATTGAGCGGCAGAGAGAGAAGTGCTGCAACCGTGGCTCGGAGGGTGCGAAGATTGGGCTGATCGGCAATGTTGGTAATCGACAGCTTGTTGGAAGGGGCATCTGGATCGTGTATCTCTTCGACCGGATTGGAGTCCGGATCCGGGGCAAAACGCTCCCAGCCTTTCGCCTTCTTGCTCGATCCCAATCCGCTTGTTGTCAGCAACCCCCGTTGCACCGGCGCAATCGTCTGTCCGAAGGGTACTCTGTCCGCCTCGAACCCGTTCGGCCCTGAACGGCCGCTAGGCACGATACTGAAATGCAACGCCCCGGCGCTAGCATGCACTATGTCTAACGGTCCCTTTCGCCAACACCCGTGGGTAGTCGAAGCAAGTACGAAATTTGGCCTCTGTTCGGGATCCTTGAAGAACGTATCGAACAGTGTATCGAGCACACCCATGCCATTCTGCAGCAGTACAATGGTTGACCATGGATGAAGACGATGTCGAAGACTTTCTATCGCTGAGAGGGTTGAATCGCATTTGGTCGTGACAATCAAGCTGTCGATTGGGCTAGCGCGTGGTTGAGAATACGTTCCCTCCAGGGTTGAAATAAGCGAAATGCCGCCATCGTGATCAGGTAGTGGAGTTCGGGACGAAGTTTGCTCGTGCATCGAAGGTGGTTCTGCTGATGAGGATCCGGTTTGCGTACGCGATATAAAAAATCGATCTGATTCCATTTGTTCATCATCATGCATGTCGACCTGATTCGCTCGATTGCGACGCACCATCGAAGTGAGTATATCGGTGGCACTCGAACTGAAATCGGTTTGAAATCCACCTTCGATGTCTCTAACGCCATCTTGCTCTACCACGATCGAGTTGAGGTATCGTTTCTGTGCTTGCTTACCAAAAGCCTTTTTGCGCAGATGCAACGTGACCGAGGTCTGCTGAGGATCTGGGAGATTGGACCGGACATAAGGCGGTAAGCTGAGCGAGGAGACAATGGTGCCTTGATTTGATGGCGGACGCTGGTTAGACAGGTTGGAGAGAAGAAGCTCTCGCCGTGATTTGGAGGATGAGGGTCCCGCTCGAAGAAGCTGACGCTGAAGCTTGACGGAACGCTTGAGATGGAATGCTATCAGCGATCCAATAGACCCTACGCCGAGGATGTGATACCGCATGGTCGTGAGGAAGAGGGTGGCCAACGCCACTAGCCCCAAGCGCGGTGGCCGTGCCAGGACAGTGGGAGAGCGAAACGAGCCGGGTCTGGACTCTGTTCTTAGTCTGCACGCATGTGGACCCAAATCTGGGCTTGAGACGGTGCGCAGGGATGATGTCCAAGATCCTTTTCTTTTCACGCGGAGATTCGATTCTCGGCGGAACAGCAATAGTGCCGAGCAGCAAGGGACTGTTTTGGAGAAACCGTGAGGCTGCTTGCAAGCGATAATCGCAAAGCGTGGGCTTCTTTGACGCTATGCTGTGTTGAGGAAAAGGCCTTGGGACGATGGCGGAGAGCAATATTTTGAATGTCGATCCGGCAACAGTAGGATGATGAGCCAAGAAGAAACGTGAAGGCTGAAGTAAGGTGGAGAATTGTGAATCACGAATATGGATTTTGACATTCCTGATTATTTGTGCGCTTTCTGAGAAGCAATCGTGAATTACGAATCACGATTAGTCACGAGTCGTGAGTTCTTCGCTTTGCTGCTCAGACGATTTCGATAAATCGGCACTTTCGGATTCAAGATCGAGTCGATCGGTCTGATTTCAGAGGCATAAAAGGAGCGTCAGCTTGCGCAGTCCAGTCACGAGTCGAGGCCAGAACTTCGGCATTCGGATGCTCGCTCATCTGGTGCCTCGCCCATTGAAAACGTCTGGTGATCAGTCACACTCTCTTCACTCCCACATCCACCTACCCACCTTAAGCATTGCAACTGCTGACCTTCGCCAGTACTACTCATGTGGATCTTCTGAGGCGCACTCGAAAGCGTCTTCACTCGGGCAAAGTTAGTCCGGTACTTAGGCATACGACTTGACATTGTCATTGGCATCGTCTGAGTTGAGATTGGACGAGAGGTGCAGCTTCTGACCATCATGGAGGATGAACAGAATGCGGCCCTTCACCTTGGCGGTCTTGCGCTAGGCAACGTGCTTCGCGACCTCGGCATCGACGAACAGCACCAGTCCGACCTCGAACGTCTCGGCATCGCATCTGGCAGTGGCAGGATCAAACAGGAGGATATCTACAATGACCGCTTCGCAGACGATGACGATGACCTCGGTGATTCATATCGCCGCAATGGCTCCTCAACAAAGGACTGGGAGACTGAAGTCGACGACGAGATGCGGAGAGAGCTTGCAAGTGAGCGTGACTCGGAGGAAAGAGCAGAGCTCGACAGGTACTATCGCCAAGGTCTAGCGCAGCTCGAACAGCCTAGAGCGCCGCTGCGAGGAGAGGACGACGACTTTGATGACAGCGATGAGGAAGAAGATGTCCCGCTTTCCCAACAGCCCTCTCGAATACAGCTTAATGGCCATGCTATACAAACCAACGACTTTTCTCGTTTCGGCGCTGGGATAATCAAAGTCAAGGAAGAACGTGACGACGAACGCGATATGGCGTTGCTATCCGCGCCCTTGCCTACGTCATCCAGCACTGTGTCGTCGACCCTTCCATCACTTGCATTACCTTCGGCTCGCAGTCCAAGACTGGATTCCCCTCAACCACCGTCGCAGCCGTCTCATCAACCGTACATCACCGGCGCACCGCCCTCGCGTCCCTATGTCGATATGGAAGAAGTCCGACAACATTTTCCCGACTTTGAACCCGGAAAGATCCTCAACTTCACCGAGCTCTTCGCCACTCGTCCACCCAAAAAGCGCAAACTTGGCTCGACCGCAGCCAGGTTTCATATCATAGCTGAAGACGAGTTGCCGGTCCCCAAGTCGACTCGTGAAGAGTTAATCCGATCATCCTCACTGCGTCCGCACCATACTCCCATCCTCTCCACTCTCACTCGTGAGCTTGAGAGCACGGCAGCAAGAGCTGGCCAGGCAGAATTTGCAACGGAAGACATCGAGCTTGCCGTTATCTCGACGCCCGGGGTCAAGGCAGACAAAGGTAACGCTGTCTTGGCGCCGGTCGAGCTCGATGATTGGGAAGATCGCATCGTCTGGGATGTACCTTTGCACAGTCGATCTCTTGCTGTAACATCCATACAGGTTGATGAGACTGAAAGTCAATCCGCTTCACAACCGCACCTCGCCCCGACGCAAGCCGCGCCAGCCGTGGACAAACCATTCAATCACGACCTCTTCCGAGGTACATGGACTCGCGGCATCATTTGGGATGCACAAACACCCTTTGAGGCTTTTGACAAGCTCGTTCTCGACATGAACGACCCTCAAATGATGCTCGAAGAAGATCTTGGGCCAAAGACAAAGCAAAACTCTCTGCTGCGCGCCGATGCGCCTGTTGTATCCGCAGCCGCCCAACGAGACCTCGCGCGACGTCAGGCAGAGCTCGATCCTCTCAACTTATCTAACGACAAATTCTATGAACAGACTCGCGAGCACCGCCAGCGTGTCCGACAGACGCTCGGAAAGCTCGTCGTTCAGCATGCCTGGCCTGCCATCAAGCTACAGCTTCCATGGTACAAGACCAAACTCACAAAGGCCGAAGCCAGATCCTTTCACCGCCCCGCTATGCAGTTCCCCACCAACATGCCCCTTCACTTTTCCAAGACTATCTCGTCCAAGAAGAAGAAGGAAGGCGCCGGTGCACGCAAAGCCAAGGATCCAAATGAGATGCTCCGCACCACTCGCGATCTCACACTTAAAGACACCGGCCCCTACGTGTTGTACGAGTACTCGGAAGAGTATCCGCCGCTGCTGTCCAAGATCGGTATGGGCAGTCTGCTGGTCAACTACTACCGCAAGAAGGATGCCAAGGACGAGCATGTGCCCAAGATGGACATTGGTGAGCCTTACTTGTTAGATGTAGCCGACGAGTCGCCGTTTATGAAGTTTGGCAACATCGAGCGAGGACAGGTACAGCCGACCTTGTACAACAACATGATTCGCGCGCCCCTCTTCCGCCACAAGCCGGCACACACCGATTTCCTCCTTATTCGAAGCACCACCAAGAACGAGATTCGCTATTATCTGCGAGAAATTCGCAACCTCTTTGTCGTGGGTCAAACGTACCCTGTTCAGCCGATCCCCGGCCCGCACGCACGTCTCATAACCAACAACATTAAGTATCGCCTCCAGATGATTGCCTACAAGCTCATCCAGAAGAGCCAGCGTCAGCGAATCAAGATCCACCGTCTCATGCGCTACTTCCCTGATCAGAACGAGCTACAAATGCGACAGAGGCTCAAGGAGTTTATGGAGTACAATCGCAAGGCAGGCGACGTCAATCAAGGCTTCTGGAAGCTCAAGCCGCACATTGTCGTCCCCGAAGAGGCTGAGCTGCTCAAGATGCTGCCACCGGAGAACATCTGCCTCGCCGAAAGCATGCAAGTCGGTCAGCGACACTTGCTGGACTGTGGTTACACCAACACCGCCGAGGGAGACGATGACGACGAAAGCAAAATGGACATCGAGCAGCTGCTCGCGCCCTGGATCACCAGCAAGAATTTCATCAACGCGACCCAGGGCAAGGCTATGCTCAAATTGCACGGTGATGGTGATCCCACCGGTCGTGGCGAGGCTTTCAGCTTCATCCGTGTCTCGATGAAGGAAATCTTCCTGCGAGCTGACGAAGATGCCGAGGAGAGGCTTGCACAAGCGGAAGCAGAGGCAAAGAGCAAGTCTGGTCACAAATACAGTGTTGCTGAACAGCAGGCTGTCTATCGATCGGAGATCGACCGCATCTGGAATGCGCAGTGCCGCTCGCTCTCTAATCCAGTGCCACCCAAATTGACAGCGGAGGACGAACGCCGCGCACTTCTGCAAGCCAATGGTGGTGCCAGGCCGGATGCACGCGGCGGTGGTCGAGGCGAATCTGTGCGCCGTGATCGAAGTCCCAGCACTATGAGTACCGTCAATGGTGATGGTGAGAAATCGACCAAGGTGCTTCGCATCCGTCGCTTCATCAACGGCAAATGGCAGCGCGAGATGGTGCGGGATCCCGCCGTCATCAACGCCTACCTCACACAACGTAAAAAGATCGAGGACGAAGCCATTGCAACTGAAGATTTGCTACCTACCGGTGACGCGGCGATCGACATGGCCCGTATGAAGCGACTGCAGGAGGAGCTCGCGCAGCGCAAGAAGAACCAGGAGCGACGTATTCAGCGCAAGAATGCCAAAGCTGCTGCCGAAGGTCTGGCAATTCCAGGTGGTTACAAAAGCTTGCTCAACAAGACTGATACCAAGCGACGCTGTGGTCGATGTGGAGAGGTTGGTCACATGTCAACGAATACGTCTTGCCCCATGTTCCCCAAGGATGGTGGTAAGAATGGGGCAGGTGGGGCTGCTGGCAGCGGTGGACCAGGTACGCCAGGTACGCCGGCGAGTGGAGCCAGGCCAGGAATGCCGCATCTCGCCAGCGGCGGAGGCTTCTTTGGTCCTGGTATGGGTATGGGCATTGGAATCGCGAGTGCCGGGCCTATGACGCCCATGACACCGGCAGCACAAACGCCAGTCGACTCTCCAATTCCGTCGCAGAGTCCCGCGCCTGGGAGCGGTGCTCCGACACCAGGGCTCAAGTTGAAGCTCAAAAAGAAGGCGTGAGGCAAAAATGCGCTCACAAGAAAGCGCAAACGACGACTTGATCCTGTCGCTTTCCTTATCAATTCCAGCACTCAGGGGCAACGAATATGTATTTGTATCTCTATTCGCATCCATGTTTAGCGTTGTGACTTGTCGTTGCTGCAACGCCGTGTTCTATCAGTTTGCGCGAGGTTGTATTCACGATTCGTGATTCACGATTAAGTTAGCAGAAGGGTCGTTCAGGGTTTATTGAGAAATTTCGGGATCCGGAAATCGAGCAGTCGTGAGTGGAGGACAAAGTTTCTGGAACTGAGCTGTTTCTTGGACTCTTCCACGTCTGTTCTGATTGCGCTATCACACCACAAGTTCTCAAGGCCAGCCTCATGCTGATACCACACGTACCAACATGAAAGATGACGCCAATTTTGTCAAGAGAAGCAAACCGAGAGGTTCAGCTTCGATTACCACCGCCACCTACGACGATGAATCAGATGCGGTGGCTGGAGCATCAAATGGTTCCACTAGGCGGTTGGCGGTAAATGGAAACGCTCAAGCGACCAGTGTGACGATAGGAGCTGCCCCTACGACTCCGCATCGCTCTTTGACAGGGATTGATGCACATGAAGATGACAAAGAGGAAAGCACAGATGCTTCGAGCGTTGTCTTTCGGGCGCGAACAAAGGGTGCAAAAGGGACATCGTTCTCTTCTTCAGCAGCAGCAAGCTCAAGCAGATATGCCACAGAAAGAATGTCAGGATCAATATCTAAACAGCAATCAAGAGGAATTTCGATGTACGACGATGATGCTGCCGACAGCGATGACACTTTTGAAATCCGACGCTCAAAGCTCAGCATGGCTGGCAAGCAGGCCAGGAGAGCTGAGGGCTCATCGCTCTCGACAGCATCATCAGATACACCAAAACGATCGACTCCTCTACGTCCTACCTCATTTCAAGCACAACTCGCAGACGCAGCAGAGTCACCATCTGGCACCCCATCATCCAATCTGTATACATCCAACTACCTCGAGGAGCTACGTTCATCCACGCCCACAACACGCCCTCGAACTGTCAGTCCTGCTACCACCCAGTCAACCGGCCCAGGCACGCGCATCGACGTTCCCATGGTCGCGCAAACCTCTCGTATAGCTCTCAAAGACCATGCAGACGATGCGCTTGCAAGGGCCAAATTCGCCGCAGACTTTGCTCATAATGCTATTCCCAGCGAGCGCGTCATCCGCGCAGCCAAGGAGAAACGACCAAAGCTTCGTGCTGCCGCCTTGACCACCAAGTCTGATGACTTTATACCACTCGAACCTTTCTCCAAGTCATCCTCTGCACTGAAGATGTACAACGGCATGGAGGTCGACAACGGCCCACATCCACATTCACGTCTGCAGCGGGAGGAAGACGAACTAGGCGACGGCGAAGACGAGTTTGCCGAATTCACCGGTGCAACCGAACGCATTCCCATCGGCGAAAAGGCAACAAGGGAGTGGGAGGAGCGTCAAAGACGGGAGATGGAAGCTGCTGTGCAGGGCGATATCGACGAAGATCTGGGCGGGCTGGAAGAGATGGATGAAGATGAGCAAGAGTGGGAACGGGCGCAGTTGCGACGTACGCAGACATCACATCCTCAGTCTCGAGAGGCCTCTCCCTTCCGACCGGCACCGATACCAGCATCGATACCGTTGCCATCGGTCGGCACTTGTTCTACGCGGCTGGAACTCACTCTGCGTGCATTGGAACAGAGTATTGCCGCATCTACAAGTGTGATCGACTCGGCAGCGAACGAGTTGGAGACAATCGAGGCGACGGAGAAGGAAAACAAGCTGGATGTGGCGGTGGTAGAAGATAAGGCGAGCTGGTTCAATGAGCTCGATGAGTTTGTGGCCAGCTTGGCCCGGTTCATGGAGGAAAAAGTGGCGAAATTGGAAGAAGTTGAGGTGCAGGCGTTGGAGTTGCTGAGGAGGCGGAACAGGATATTGAGCAGCATTCGGGCAAATTGGCTCGATAACAAGCTGAAAATTTGCCTCGACATTGTTCCCACTAAAAGCGCTGTAGTGGATCCTAGGGAGAACCAAGCGGATCCAAGCATGGACACAACCGATGATGCTCCTGTCGAAACGCAGACGCTCAGTGTTTCGCAACTGGACCATCTCTCGCCGGCCGACGAGCTATCCTTCACCCTGGCCCAACGGGAGATTGTCTCCAATCTCTCATCGATCTTTGCAGACGTTCAAGCACCTGAATACCTCGATCCTGCCTGTCGCGCTGCCGACACCACCAGCACCATGATTCCCACGCTTCCATTCGTCTCCAACCGCAACATTACTGCGGATTTGCACCCACGAAGCATCGTTTCGCGCTTTCAAGAATGGCGACGACTATACCCGGAAGAATACGCACAGGTATGGGGTGGACTCTCGCTCGCTCAGATATGGGAGTTTTACGCTCGACTCGAACTCGTTCCTTGGTCCGCGCTACAACGGGCGTCAGAGCCAAAGCAGAGTGCGTGGCGAGAAGGTGCGGCTACGATTGCTCATTTCGGGTGGTTCACTGGTGCTTCTGATTACACCGATCGCGCACGAGTCACTACAGGAGAGCTTGCAGCGGGGGATGATGAAGTTCTGTCATCGCTGATATCCAACGTTCTGGTGAAGCATTTGATCGAGCTGAGTCGAGGTGCATTCTCGCCGTGGTCAGCGGAGCAGACTGGGCAAGCTGTGGAAGCGGTGGATCTGGTGCAGACGGTGTTGGGCGCGGAAAATGCGACGAGTGTGAGTCTGGTAGAGGCGTTCTTGTCGGTGTTCAGAGTTGAAATCGAACACTTGAGCGAGGTTATGCAGCTTCCTTCCACAGCGACGGCCGCCACCAGTGATTCGGACAGGATCGAAGCGGCAAAGGAGATAGCACAGCAAGTGGTTGATTGCTTGCTGAACAACCTGTCCAGCTGGTCTCGCGTTGCCAGTCTCTCCGCTGCAGATGGCCAAGCGACCACAGCGTTGGCCAAGCTTTACCAAGGACTGGTGGAGATGTTGCTGTGCGACGTGGTTACAGTCTTGTTCGACCGCCTGTCTCGAAGCTCGGTTCGAGGAGTGGAAGAGGTGGAGCGAGAGATGTGGAGACAGGTGCGCGAGACCGTTCCTCGTCACGTCGTGGCTCGTTCGCAGCGTCTTAGTGCGCTGCTCTCACGATGAGGCTGGTCCGATAGATGGCCGACAAGAATCACGAATGCTGCTTCAGATAATGGGATTGATTTCATCTGGACTTTGAATAACCTTTGTACAGAAGAATGTATGACATTCGTGATTACCACTCGGCACGCCTGTCTCGTCACAGCTCACGCCTGTTGCTTATCGCTACACACTGACGACGATTTAGACAAATTTCCATGTGGCCTTATCTGCCACCACCATCTGCTTTGCCTGTTCGCTACCCACTACCTTTTCCAGCGCCATCAAGTCGTACTTGCTATACACAACGTACGTCGACACTTGATTCGGATCGATTTCTTGTTCGTCGTCATGCGCATCTCCTCTGCCCTTGGCCAAATCGGCTTTTGTGACGAACGGGAATTCCAAGACTTCGGAAAAGAATCTGGCGTTCTGGGGCAGTTGGTAGAAGACGACGGTCTGGACGCCTCGCAACTTGAATCTGCGGTAGAAATGCGCTCGCTCCGTCAAGAGTAGGAAGCGCTTTTTGGCGCTGAAGAAGCTTTCTCTTGCGCGACGGATGTCCTTGGGACTCGAGTACTCGGAGATGCTTGTGTACGAAAGGTTGGCAGTTTGGCCCGGTTTGCGTTTCTCGTTGTGCTCGCGCAGGAACGCGTCGAGACGGACAAAGTCAAAGTAGCTGGGTACGACGATGAGCGTGTGACTGCTGGCAATCGCGGATTTGCTCAATTGTTGGAGCGTTTTGTTGGTAAAGTGGGCAAAACGCAGGTCGGGTTCGGCGTGAGGATTGGCAGCTTCAAATCGGCTGAACATGTGTCGAACGCCAGAAACAACTCGACTCATCTCTGCTTGAGTCTCGCTGGTAGATGCGATGGTCCGGATCTTACCGGCAATATTGTTCAGCTTATGATTGTAGACCGATCGCAGCGACGGGAAGTCGTACGCTGAAAGCAGCACTGTCTGCCTAAACATTGCCGCTCGATTATCAAGGTAGAATTGCTTCACCCTCGAGAAATCTGTATCCCTGCTCTGTCGAGGAATCTGGTTCAGCCTCTCCATGACAAATTCCAGATGCTCCCAATTCTGCATGCTGATCACATCGGTTTGATCAACAATCAGCATCTCGATGCTGGACAGGAAATCGCTATCGCCTTTGTCCTTTTCGATGCCCAACCTCAATCCGAGCGGAGAAGCGACGATCACATCGGAATCGTAAAATCCAGAAAAGAGTTTGAGACTTTTGCGGGTGACTTTGAGCCCGAGCTTGAACGAGTCATCGATGTTGCCTGCAAAATTGGCGATGTGGTCTTGCGGGTATTTGGCCGCGACGGCAGGATCGGCGAGCTTGTCGACCGCTCCTTCTGGGAGGTCGTATTCTTTCGAGAAACGAGATTTGTTGTCGACCTGAGAGCACAGGCTGAATTTGGTCAGCAGGTCGACCCATTCGAGCGCTGAGTTACGGAAGGGAAGCAGAATGAGCACTTTGGGTCGGGTGAAACCCTGATCGCGAAGATCCAAATCGTCGCTATCGGTGGAAGCGCTGTTGGCAGCAGCGAGCTTGGCGAGTTTCTCGTTGTTCTTGAGCACGCGACGACGCGTCTTTGCAATATGCGACATGGCATGCATGGCAAGCACCTGTCGGTACTGCGGTCGATCGTTGAGTGCGACGTTGGCATCGCAGAAATCGGCGTAGCTTGCCAGCGTAGTCGCGAGCGCTTTGTGGAGCGGTGTTGGCGCCGTGTACTTTTTGGCAGTGAATGCATTGAAAGCTTCGAGCACTTTGACTTGGGGCTGACCGCGGTACTGCCGCGCATCAAAGTCCGGAATCGAAGGTGTCGAAGTAGCGATCTGCGTTGCGAGTGCTGGAAGAGTAGACCGAGAAGTGGACCACGTAAGCGATGTGACGGATTCGGGAAGCTTGGAGACGATTTGCGCGTGAGGGCCATCCGAACCAAAGTGGGCGTCGAACGCTGTGGACTGCTTCTGCTTTTGCTGCTTGCTCGATGAGAAAGAGGAGGCTGTAGCGGCATCCTCCTCGTCCTCGTCCGAGTCTTCGCCTACCAGCTCAGCACCATCCTGTGCGTTTGCTGGAGATGAAGTAGAGCCATCTGATACCATAGCGACCTTGCTGCGTTTTGAAGGTGAAGTGGCCGAGGTTGCGACAACCGTGGAAGTGGAAGCGGTTGCTTGCTGAGCGGCTGCAGCTTTGCGAGTGATCTTGTCGTAATGGGTGAGATTGGACGAGCGCTGTCGCTTGCCCGGTCGAGCCGCACTCACATTGATGAGTGTGAGCAGCTTGAGTGTTGGATCCATATCCGTCGATGTAGTGCGTTGGAGGTGTTCGAGATGGTGGTCCCGCTGGAAGAATTAACAATTCGTGATTGCTGCATGACAAGCCACAGAGAGAGAAGAGAAAAAGCGCAACTGCAGACCGCGAAGCTGATCCGCGAAACAACCGAGAAATCGTGAATCAAACTCCCCGAAAAAAATGGAAAAGGGTCTCAGATAACTCACACTCACGACTTGGTCGCGAGAGGTGTGAGTCGTGAGTGTGGAGGATAATTGGAAAAATTTCACCATCCTGCCGTGGACATTTTTCTTGTCGAAAAAACAAAGTTAGCAGAACAGTCACCAGTCTGCGTTCTCAAACACGAAAGCGGCTCAGTCAAACGAAGCTATCAAGAAACGAAGAAACACAAATCGTGAATCGTGAATCGCCGAAGTAGCCACCGATTGGCGAACTAGAGATATACAGCTTGTCTTTGATCAACCATTCATTCCGATCATACCAACTGGGCCGTGAAACAAGATGCCGCTCGCTCAGTCCAAAAACACCGTCGGTCTCGGAAGAGCCATCCTTAACAGAAAGGCAAAAGAAGCAAAACAACGAAACCAGACCGAGTTCCACACCACCGATATCAACAATTACGGCTCTGTGTCCAACCTTCGTTCCGTCACCCACCAGGGCGATCTTGAGGAGTTTCTCAACACCGCCTCTTTGGCCGATGCCGATTTCACTGCAGAGAGGAGGAACGGTGGCGTAACCATCATCACGGCTCCCGACCGCGAACGAACCCGCCACAACCCTTACTTGCTTACAGGTCAGGAAGAGCAAGAGGTACTCAAAAAGCATGTTCAGAACAAGGAGCGTCTGCGTGTTCCCAGACGTCCCGAATGGACCAGTGCAACCACTCGTGCACAGCTCGAACGAGCCGAAAAGGACGGCTTCCTCGAGTGGAGGCGAGGTCTCGCGGAGCTGCAGGAGGGCGTTGGTTTGGTGCTCACGCCCTTTGAGAGGAACCTCGAGGTGTGGCGTCAGCTCTGGCGTGTCATCGAGCGAAGTCATCTCGTAGTGCAGATTGTTGATGCGAGGAATCCGCTCCGCTTCCGATGTGAGGATCTCGAAAAGTATGTCTCGAGTCTCGGCATCGGTTCCACCAACGGAATCGAATACCTCGGAGAGCACTCGGCGGAAAAGGGGCCTAGAAGGAATCTGCTCCTTATCAACAAGGCCGATCTGCTAGACGATGAGCAGAGAAAGTACTGGGCCGATTATTTTGACGCACAAGGCATTCAGTATGCATTCTTCAGTGCGGCCAATGCTGCTGCCATCCAGCTTGCCCGCGCAGAGGAAGAGGAGCGATTGCGCCTCGAGCAGCTCAAACTCGCAGAGCCACAAGATGACGACGACGACGACGACGAAGATGACGAAGATGACGAGGAGGAAGAGGAGGAAGAGGAGGAGAAACATGTTGATGGTGAGCTGGAAGCATCCTCTGCTGCTGCCGACGAAACGGCCAAGGATGCTAAGTCTCTGATCGGCCAAGAAGCCAGCGACCGTGTGCTGGACCACTCACAGGATGCTGTTCGCGACAGTTTGGTCGCCGAAAAGACGTCCGCACAAGATAACACAGTTGACACTGCCGCTGCCGCTGCTGCTATGCCCGCTACTCACGATCCAACTCGCGTGCTCAACGTGCTCGAACTCGAGGAGCTCTTCATGGCTTGCGCACCTTCTCTCGACGACTTTGCCATCGATGGCCAACCGGCACCCTCGAAACTAGTCGTTGGTCTTGTCGGATATCCAAACGTCGGTAAATCATCTACCATCAACGCGCTGCTCGGAGAAAAGAAGGTGTCGGTCTCGTCGACCCCTGGCAAAACGAAACACTTCCAGACCATCCATCTCTCTCCCACAACGGTACTATGTGATTGCCCCGGTCTCGTGTTCCCGCAGTTTGCCACCACGTCAGCAGAACTGGTTTGTGATGGCGTGCTGCCTATTGACCAGATGCGAGAGTACACTGCGCCCGCAGAATTGGTCGCCAAGAGGATTCCCAAAGATATCGTCGAAGGCACCTACGGTATCCGAATCGAGACGCTAACCGAAGAGGAGGGCGGTAACGGTGTACCTACCGGTCTCGAGATGCTTACCGCCTACGCCGTTGCCCGAGGCTACACGCGTCAAGGTCAGGGCAACCCAGACGAGTCGCGTGCAGTGAGATACGTCCTCAAAGACTATGTCAACGCCAAACTGCTCTACAGCCATCCACCACCTGGCATCGATGCGGATCTGTACAATGCAGCTCAACGAGAACGTGCACGTGCAGCACTCGCCGGTCGCAAATACAATGCGTCTACAGCCGCAAACCTCGCCGAGTACGCCGATGCCACCAGCGGTGCTGCAGACATGGACGACCTTGATGCGGACCTTCAAACCGAGCTTGCCGCGCTGACGAAACGCCAAGGCTCAGGTGTGCCACGTCAATCGGCTAAATCCAAGGCGTTGGACTCGGCGTTTTTCGAAACCATGGCTTCGTCCAAACCGACGATCGTGGGAAGGACCGGCATGCCGACTGCCGCTATTCAGGGTAGGATCGCGAACGACGGTTCGGTGATTCGAAATGGCGGTGCGCAACAGCAGCAGGGTCAGTCGAACAGCAAGAAACACAACAAGGCGAACAAGCGGAAAAAACAGCGCTCAGGTGCTGGTTTTGATTGATTTCAGAAGCATCCATCATGCTTTTTTGTTCACATGTTTTTGTTCACATGGACACATCCGCTAATTCTATCACATTTCGTGGTTTGCCTTTTGACGGTCAGGAGTGTGTGGCTACTTGCAAGCTTGATTGAATGCGATGAGAAGAGACATGTGCGTGCGTGTGAAACGGTCTAGAACCCTCTGCTCTCCAAGAACGCCTTGACGTCGTTGACTCGATTCCCACGGATCTTCAACTTGCCACTTGACTGGACTTTGGCGCTCTGTACAGGATCCAAGTAGGTTGGGTTGCCCGTCCTATCCAACAGCTTGCGACCGGGTTTGGGCCTCAACGGTTTCTTGTTGACCTGGTTGAAGGGCGAGGCGTCTTGGCGCGTGTATGTTTCCGAGAGAAACAGCGAGAGGTCAGTCTGCAGGTCCGAGACGGAGCCTTGAATCTTGCGAACTTCGGTCATGATCCGCGTCCCGCCGTTGCGAACGTCGGTGTAGACGGGGAAGGACGAAAGCGTTTTTCCGACGCGAGGAACGAAGTAGCTATAGCGGACTGGCGTAGATCCATCTGAGGGGGAGCCGGCTTCGGATGAGGTGGAAGCGGTGGAGGAGGAAGAGGAAGAGGAAGAGTATGAAGAAGAGGAAGAGGAAGACGAGGATGGTGCAGAGGCGTCGGTTGAGTTGGGACGAAAAGTGAGCTTGCTGGTTGATGCAATGACGGAGGTTGAGGCAAAGGAAGAAGAGGAGAATGTGGGTAGGCGAAGCGCCGTACGCAGGTTGGCGCGACCGATCAAAGCCATGCTTGCTGCCACTGTTGTATCGACGACTGGTGTGGGCGAAGAAAGCGTTGTATCAAGTGATATGATGGCGATGATGCGGTATGTTCAAGTCAAAGGCGAGCAAAGTAATCGTGAATCGTGAATGTAAGTAGCTTTCTTCCAAGCGTGAAGGTCGAAAAAATCACGGAATCCACTCGGCTCCGCCGACCCAAAGCGTGAATCACGAATCACGAATCAAGAATTTGCCGCACATCTTTTGATGTTAACGCTATCCTTCTAACAATGATTGTAATTTTCCGTAACCGTGATTCGTGATTCGTGATTCGTGATTCGTGATTTGTGTTCTTGTGGCCAGATGCGGAGAAGCCTTGAAGGCCCTTCCACTTCGCGGTTGGCCGCCGACGTGGCGCATTGCTCACATTCACGATTCGTGATTCACATTCGTGATTGAGAGAGCCTTGGAAGATCTGACGGCGCAAAACCCTCTGGAGAACCTGTCATCGACCGCCCACCCCCATCACTACCTGTGCTTCCACATCCTTCTCGTTTCAACGACAGCCACCCTCGCCAGCACACGCATACCGAAACCATGTCAGACTCGATCAAGGAATTCGTCGAGATCCCACAGAACTTCTTCCGCGAAGGAACGCACTTTGTCAACCGTTGCACAAAGCCGAATCGCAAAGGTGGGTCATTCAGTCACGCTCAAACACGTTGAATCTTGCGCCAAAGGCAAACCTCGAGCTCTATTGTTGCGAAGCTGACTTCAGCACCAAAGCAAAAGAGCATCGGTTGGACGCTGGCAAGCGGGTGAAGGAAAACAAAGCGATTTGTATTGCAAGACATGACTGACGGATTGATCTCTTTTGGCGCTTGGCTTCGATGGCGGTGGAAATCAACAGAATACATCCAAATCTGCAGAGCGGTAGGATTGGGCTTTGTCGTCATGGGCTTCATCGGGTACTTTGTCAAGCTTGTACGTATGCACGCCAACAGCGACCGCGCATCTCTTTGGACCGTACTCTGAGATCGGAACGACGTGCAGTGGCAGAGATGCGAGCACGAGTAGCATCGTTGATGCGCAAGAGAGTCTGCTGCTCTCTGCATCCTGGCCCGGGAATCATGTCGATCGGTAGCTCGTACGGGGAGGACGAGCGCAAGATGTTCGGGCGAGGGAAACGGATGAGGATTTTTACTGACGTCGACACGTTCTGTCTTTCGACCTTCATATGATGCTACAACGGATATCCTTGGATCGGACAGATTCACATTCCAATCCACTCAATCGTACGTACACAGCAGTTGCTCGGCCATTTGTGCACATCTTTGCTAACTCTTCTTGTCTCGTCCCGCTTCTCCATCCAATCGCTTCGCATATCCTTGTTCGTTCGTTATTACGTGTTGCACAACCCTTTGGCAACCTCTGCAGCTTGTGTAAGTTTGCCTCCTCTCGATTGGCCTGGTAATCCCCATACCGGCTTTTTTGGACCATTCGTAACAGTGGTCGAAGTACATGCTCTCGTTGCAATCGTTCGTTCGCTGACATTCTTCATCCTCTTTCGGTCCTCATTTCGTCTCCTGTGCTTTTCGCACCAGTGGTGGAGCCTAACCAAGGGATTCTCACGACTCGACCTTTGTATTCCCGTGCGAGACAACTTTTTGCATCAATCTCATGGTGTTCCGTATTTCACTTTGATTTGCCATGCCATTGTGCTGGCAATAGAGGCGCAACTAGTGGTAACCGTTCTGGAGCAGCTCCGACTTCTGGGCCAGCTCGAGCGCCTAAAGCCGGTTCGGTCAAGGTGTGATGGTAAAAGCAAAGACGCGTTTTGCACACAGCTGGTCAAAGGAAAGGAGAGGACCCAAGTGAAAAGGAAGTCTCTCTCCTCGTCACCGGGTTGCTGCGTTTCACAAGCACCAAGATGAATCTGGAATGTGTGTCAGCGGTCTTGTATTCAACGTCCTGATCAAGTGATTCGAGATTAGGTGACGTTCACAGCGGCTTAAAAGACTGCGCTCGTTCAAAATCAACCATGATACAGTCGTGAGTCACAAAGTCTACCCACACACACGCAGTAAGAGCGTGTCTTAATCAGTGGACAAGGCTCAATACATCCCGAATATCTAGATCACCGACAGACTCGCTGAAAACTCCACACAACTTGTCAAGAGAGAAGCACCCAATAGCTCGCCACCGTGAAGCGAGGGTTTGGGCATGTGTGCATTTTTGGGGTGTATGATGATGATGAAAGAAGCGCGCAACCTCTTACTCAAGAGGTCAAGCGAATCTCGAGGCTAGTATAACACAACTACGATCCGGAAGAATCCACCTAGCCTTTCGGTGAAGCAGCAAGCTCCGCGGAATCATAGCTTTCAACGAGAAAGAAAGGAAGACATGCATGCGAAGAGAGAGCGACAGTTTATGCCTTGAGAACGTACTTGCGGTTGGCAAAGTGGATCTCGCGCTTGTGCTGACGCTCGGTGATGCGGGTGCGCTCGTGCTGTGTGCCATGCATGGAAAAAAGGGTTGCAACAAGGTCAGTGGATGAGGTCTCAACCGCTTACGAAGCGCAGCAGCAGTACAGTGTGGAGCAGAGAGGTGACACGTTGGGAGCGCATGGCGAAACGTTGCTGGATCGCGTGTCCATGGCTGGGCATGCGCTGATTGGCCAAACGACTAGATGCTGTTCATGTGGATGACTGCGTGTAGCGACTCGTGGTGGTCAAGAGCCTTGTTGGTGCTTCTGTGGGTGCAACACAAAACTGCGTCGAGTTGCCTGCCTTGTCACGATCTTTCTGATTCCGTCCAGGATGCCGCTGGCGTCTGTTTGTCAAGTCGTAAGCAGACGCCTCCGGTGAAATCCAACGGTGCCTTGTGCCTTGCCTGCGATCGAATCTGCGAATGTCATCCTGTAACCGTCCTTGCACTCTCCGCTCTCTGGCTGCAACACTAAGCTGTGACGGCTTCTATTCAGAACACTTACCTGGTTGAGCTTGCGGCGGATAGCACGGGTCTTCTTGGCACGCAGGTCGAGAGGGATCTGGCTCTTGCCCTTGTAGAACTCGCGCAGGTTGGCACGCTGCTTCTGGTTCATGACGGTGAGGACACGGGCAATGTCCTTGCGCAGCGAGTTGATGCGCAGGATCTTGCTCGACGAACCACCAGCAACCTTCTGGACGCGAAGGTTGAGCAGCTCAGTCTTGAGCTCCTCGAGCTGCTTGGTGAGGTCCGTCTTGGACTTTGACTGAAGCTCGAACGTCTTGACAACCTGCAAGGATGAGAAATGATCATGATCATGGTGTGGTGGAGCAAGCCTGGTGGTCAGTTTATGTTGTTGGAGAGTTGGAAAAAAGTGATGCAACGATGGAGCGACAATGCAGGCAGAGCATGGCGTTGATGTTGGTCGCAGTGCTGAGACGATGGAATGAATCGTGGCTGCAAAGTTGCGTGGAAAGGTTGTTATAGCTGATGCACGCAGTTCCAACAGCTGCATTTGTAACGATATGTTTTCTGGGAACCGTGGCCGGTCTAAAGCTCAGATCCAAGCTGTTGTACGACCAATGTTCCACGCAGTCCTCTACGGACTTGATGCTGCATTGATGTCGAGGTCGTGCGTACGAGGTGCCAAGCGGAAAGCGCCGTTAGGCGTGGACTGCAAAAGTTGGCAGCATGATAAATGGCGGTTTGTTGTCTTCGATGTTCGTATTGTGTTCTGTTGGCTTGGCGATTCATTTACTGTATGTCAAACGTGATCATCACGGCAGTGGATAGCACCATTGCATACTAGACAACTAAACATGCATCCTGAAGAATACGCGGATGTCTCCCGTGCCCAAGCCCTTTTAGACCTCTTAGACGCCATGACGGCATGGACTGATGCACGTCCTGCTGGATCTATGTCCGTGATCAGAAACGCCTCAACGGCTTCCAGAATATGCCTGTTTCCCTGTTTCCAGCTGATTCCAAAACTTCACGAGTCATATGTGCAATACATGCGCGATAGTCGTCGTACTGCTGTTCGTATGCTGATTGTTTGCACGTTGTCGCTACCCGAATGCTGGTCGTAGAGTGAATGTCGGCTGCGGATGCTGCAATGCCAATGTGCTTTGTCGCTCGTCGCTGTCATCACATCATACGTATGATGACACCTACCATTTTGAACGACGGAACGGGAATAAGGTGATGAAAAGGCGGAGGGTGAAGAAGTCTTGAGGATTGTAAGGACGATCGAACGGTGATGGTGACTGGGTCGACTCCCTCTCCCTGATCCGACTGTGCTTGACTGTCGTGGTGCCGGATGCGTAAAAATCAAGCCTGCAGACAGCGCTTCAGTCGAATTCTCAAAACTCAACCCCATCCACTCAGGTTGCTTCTAGATTCGCTGTCTTCACGCACAACGAGCACAGAGCGTAAACCTCAGTTTGAACCTGCAGTTGCTGCGTGCCGAACTATTGCTGAATCTGGAGCGAGGAAAGGCCAGGCAGGACAGCCTCTCTCGCGAGCACAGAAAGCCAACATACTAGTCAGCAACCGAATATTTTCTTCCGCCTCTCAGACGCTGAGCCAAAATCGGCCGTCTTTTTATCAGATCACGTGCAGTACTATAAAGGACCTAAAAAGTGTGAACTAAACCAAACACATATAATCTAACAGCTCGGTTGGCGTTTTGCCTCGTGACTTACGACTGCGTCTTGACTCATACAGTAACTGATTCGTCACGAGCACGCTGCACGATGAATACGAGATTCAAGAAGTAACAACAATTGCGATTGTCGTGGCCTGCCGGAAGAGCGACATATATGATACAGTCTGAATAAAAGCGCGAACCGTAGAAAGAAGGATGCGACCTTAGTGAGAGAAACAAAGGAAGGTAACAAGAGGGTGTGTGCGTATGGGAGAGTACGAGCGAGATGCCGAACGCAAGAGAGACGGATCCCGATGGAGGCTTGCTCCTGGCGATGTCCTCGTTGCGCGTCGAGCAGCTAGCTGAGTACCTGTCGTTGCAAAGAGGGAGCGAGATACTGTAGAGAGATGAACGAGAGGTGATTGTGATGGTGCTTCACTGATGCTAAGCGAAAGAAAATGTTAGAGGACACGACGGGACTGGGAAAGAGTGTGTGTAGACTGTACTTGGTCTTAAAGCAAATGTTCGTCCAGGTCGATGTGCAAGGCCTTCACATGCTATCCACGGACAAATCACTGGTCTTGTAAGCGAGTCGGCCGATCATGCCGGTAGTGGGCAAATCTTGTACGTCAGATATTACGCTTCCTCGCGAGCCTAGCGTGTGTCGCATGCCCATGGCCTTGCCCAAGCCATGATGTCCGAAACTCGACTTGACTGGGCTGGGGAAGTGACCTATCCTCGAGAACGATCCTAACGAAGAAGCAATCGAACCCATCGAAGTGTTGCTGTCCGAATGCGTCAACGACGGCTCGGCGTGACCGGCTCGACCCGTCTCGAGCGCGCCTTTCGAGCTGACAGTGGGCAATACGCCACCCTGACGGTACGTGGTGCAGCGCGAGCTACGACATTCTTCGTTGTATCGCGACGATCGGTCTCCCGACACGTGGGCTGGCACAGGGCTTGAGAAATTGGCAGGGAGCGCAGGCGAAAACGCCGGTCGCTCGAATCGCTTCATCGGGCTGCTGTCGCCGCCGTGCAGGCTAGCAGCCAGACTCAGTGGCCTCAGTTTGAGCGAAGACGGAGAGGATGCTCCATCCCGCTGCTCTCCGTAAGGAGAAAGGCGGTTGGCAGCGTTTGTGTCAATGGGTGCAAGTTGACCCCTTGATGGACGGACACGTCGTGGAACAGAGCCAGCCGAAGAAGCAGAAGAAGCAGAGCTCGTCGACGGCGTGGGTGCATGTCTCGACTGCTTTTGCGTTGCAGTCGCGTCCACGGGTGTCAAAGGAGGGGTCAGAGGTCCAACAAGGCGGCTGTCAGTATGAGGCATGAGGACGAGGTCGTTGAGCTTCTTACAAGCGTAGGGCTCAGCAACAGCACTCTTAGGACTGTCTTCCAGCGTCTCCCTCTCCTCGTCATCCCGTTCCTCTTCGCTCTCGAATAGGCCGAGACCCATGGTCTGAACACCGCCAGAGACCTCCTCAGGGATGTTGCGAAGCGACGACGTTTGCGACATTTGCGATTTTCGGTAGCGTTGAGCAGCCTGGCTGTCGCGCTTGGCGTCCTTGGCTTTGGCCTTGGCCACGTTTTGCTGGACACTGGCAAGCAGCTTGGCCCGGCGATCGGCGGCAAGATCGAGATCTTCGCCCATGGTGTCCGACAGGCACGTGCTGTTGCTCATAATGCTGATGGTGGAGGCGGCGACACTGATCATGCTGTCACGGTAGGAAAGGTGCTCAAGCTCCGATTCCAGCTCCTCTTCTTGGAGCGCCAGAGCGCTGGAATCAGAGCTCAAATCGGGTCGCGGCGTGGTGTCACCCATTACAGGGCTTGTGGAGGCGCTCGTGACTTGTGGCTGGTTCAAGTTTAGCGCTGGAGCAGCAGCAGGACCGCAGATGCTAGGTGAGGATGTGACGCCAAACTCGATCTGCTCACCAGACGGAGTCTCTTGGGCGACGCGGGGTGACGACACCGCTTCAGATGGATCCACGGCATCCTCACGTGCGTCCACGGTGGGGTTGACACCCCATTGACTGGTGTGCAGCATGGGCGAAGGCGATGCAGCCGAGTAGAGCGACTGGGGCGAGCCTTCTAGACGGCCAGCTGCAGAGCTAGGCTTTTTGAATCGCAGCGGCTCGGTGGGCTCGATCTTCTGACCATTGAAAAGGATGGCAGGACTGAACCCGAATCTGACCTCGTTGGCTTGCTGACCCAATAGTGGACTCGTGGAAGGTCGCGCCGGTGTCTCGGCCGGCTGGCTGGACTTGACCTTGGGCGTCGCATCGCCAGCGACAGGATCGCCGACATCCGCGCTGTCTGCAAAGTTGTGGAAGCGGTCGCCATTGGGCTTGGGGAAGTGGTGGAGGGTGCTGAGGGGAGTACTGTTCTTGGACGCGAGACCGGGCGAGCTTGTCATCGATTTACGAGAGAGGCTCAGCCTAGCCTTGAGAGATTCGGTGAAACCAGGCTTTGGACTGAAGTTGGGACTGAGCGAAGGCGAGGTGCCGCGAATCTTGGGGCTGAGCTGAGCCAAGATGGGACTGTCTGCGCCGAGACCTGGAGAGAGATGCCCAGCATCCATCGGAGGGTCGGGGATCAGAGTGTGGTGATACGGGCTCTTGAAGTTCATGCCTGCACCCTTGCTCGTGCCAGCGAGAGGAAGGTGATCGCTCGATCTGACTGTCCGATTCATG
The DNA here is from genome assembly GCF_000328475.2 of Mycosarcoma maydis. Taxonomy (NCBI): domain Eukaryota; kingdom Fungi; phylum Basidiomycota; class Ustilaginomycetes; order Ustilaginales; genus Mycosarcoma; species Mycosarcoma maydis. Next base: position 2,220,296 of record NC_026478.1, read on the forward strand.
ATGCTGGCATGGTTGACTTCGAAGGACTCGACGTGATGCTCGGGCTTGTGACA
>NC_026478.1:2220448-2230567 GCF_000328475.2 Mycosarcoma maydis
ACTTCGAACGACTCGACGTTAATGCTCGGGCTTGTGACATTGCCATCCGAGGGTGGCATAGGTGCGGTACGCGGATTCATGCAGTTGAATGTGTTGACTTTTGGTCGGTCGAGAGCGCCCAGCGTCGACGCCCTCTTGCGCGTCGGGAAGGGCGCGACTGCTTCAGAAGGCTCGTCAGCAAAGGTAGCAGGGAAGCTGGCCTGATGCGTCTGGTCTTGAGCCGTCTTAGGGACAGAGACAGGCGTAGGCGGAAGAGGCGGAATCGAAGCAGCAGGCACGATGTTGGCTTTACCGATGCTTGTGTTGGCCTCATCGACGCTGGTCTGTGACGAACTAAGCGACATATCATCGCTCGAAGAGGATCGACTGTTGGTTGATGACTCATCTATGGACGGATTGCTAGCTTCAAGATCGTCGTCTGAGCTTCGCGACGGCGTGTGCAATCCATTCAGCAAGTTGGTCAACGTGTCATGCGACGCACTCTTCGCTGGACCGAGTCCGAGACTCAGCGGGCGGTAGGGCAAGAGAGTCTCCTGCCCGTCTTCCGAGTCAAGATTTGGGGATAACGCAGTGTCGATGGTGTCCATATTGATGCAGATCTGTCCAGTGGATCCGGTTGCGCTGTGGAAGGAGTCGAGTGCAGAGGATGCAGCGCTCGTTGCAGTGGCTTTGCTCGATTTGCTCTGCAAGGAGCCATTGGAGGGCAATTTGTGCATCGGTGCGCTTGTTGGCGCAGGAGGCAAGCCGGCTGAGGGTGGAGGCGTCGGTAGGTGGGAGCGTCCTGGCGCGAATGAATGCACGGCGGTGAGTTTTGCGGGAGGGTTTGCTCTGAAGCGTGGAAGCATTTCAGTCTCTGGCTGAGTGGGCGACAAGGCGTCGATGAGACTTTGCATACCAACGCTCATCTGTGGCTGTTTTGCTTGTTCAGATGCCAAAGAATCGAGGCCCAAAGTGTTGCTGTTGTTTCGGTCAAAGGAGAAGTCGGCGGGAAGCTGGAGCGACTGCTCAAAAGACTCTTCGTTTCCAAAGTCGATGCCGAGATCAAGAATTGGTGTTAGAGAGGGCTCTTCCTCGTCATTTGGATCCTGCTTTGCCTGCATCTCGATGTCGACGAGGGTCTCCTTCGCTTCCGAGCTCGAAGTGGCGGAGAAATCAGGCAAGACGCCAAGGCTGCGAAGCAACATGGATGGCACCGCGCTTCGTGTAAGCTTCCTTTTCTGTTCTGAAGCGTCTATTTTCTTGTCGGTGGCGCTAGCCTTGGAAGGAGATGGCGATGTGATCCGTGGAGACTTTCCATAGGCGACAGGCTTGAGAAGGATACTGGGGCCAGGAGACAAGGCTAGCTCAGTCAAGCCTGGAGATTTGGGTGTGCGAGGTGTTTGTGGAGAAGACTGATCAGCCGATACAGGAGGTGGCATCCTTGGCGAGAGCAGCGCAGCCTTGGGCAGCTTTGGAGAGGCGAATGGCCTTGCTGAGAACAAGTTGTGCTGACGCATGGTCGTTTCTGACCTTTGTGCGAGCGGCGATTTGGCAGGTCCATGCTGAACGTTGTAAGCGCGTTCAGAAGCAAAGGTGCGATTAGGCACGCTAATGTCTTCGGCTGATATTGACTTGTCCTTGATGCGTTGTGCGTAGATGGCAGCGGCTGACGCTGGTGCTTGCGAAGGGGCGATCAAAAAGGACTTGCGCTTTTTTGCTTGCAAATATCGGCGTAACGCTACGGCGACGAAGATGGCAGAAGCAGCTACAGCGGTGCATGCAGCAGCGAGAAGCGCCGTCGAAAGCGTCGATAGACCACTACTGGAGCCAGCAGCAGCACCAGGAGTGCCCGACATGCTGGTCAGGCGAGCCCTCTTGGCAAGGTCGCGTGTCGCAGTTACCTATGATGAGTTGATGCTGTCGCTGAGCGAGACTGGATTGCAGTCGGAAATTTTATGGAGCAAGGAGGTTGCGAGTAGGGTTCTATGGCAATGGTGAAGCAGAAAGATGGATGATGTAGAGAAAAAGAGCGAGCAAGCTCGAGGCTGACATTGACGATGGCGGTCAAATGAGCTCGGAAAGGGTGGAAGGCGGCAGGAGGTGAATGCAACGAAGATCGCTATGATCATGTGTTCAGTCAGACGCAAGCGAATGAAGAGCAGGACGACGTTAAGCCACTGACGACGGTCGTGTACGAGCTTAGACGGATGGAAACGGCGGGAGCCTGCACGATATCCGAGCGTTTGCAAGATAATGACCGAAGCGAGACTGGAGAAGCGTCGATCGTGATGTGAGACCAACAAGAGCGAGTTGATGCAAGACTGCCTATGCTCTACTTTGGGCAAGAGCCCAACGGCAGCGGAAGCGGCAGCAAAAAGTTTGTACTGCAAAAAGGCATGCTCTTCCGAGGCTTCACAATCATGAATGCAACAGCGAGGTGAACATCTGCAGCTGGCAAGGTTAGTTTGCCGTAGAACCCTGAGCGACCGTAGTGTCGTTGCACGCCGGCTTCGCCACACCATAGTGTCCGCCAAAGTGTAGGCACAGCAAGCAGCAAATCATTTCGACCAAGCACAAGGCCAAGCCTTGCGAGAGGAACCTGTCAGGGAGTGAGAGATACACACACCCACTTGACAAGGTAATCGTGCAAGTGCCTTGGAAATGTGGCTCGGCAGTGATGACCGAGATGCAGCTTGCAGCTGTCAAAAAAGCCCGAGCTGTCCTTTTGTGTTTCGTAGGTACATGTACAGTAAGTTACTGTATTTCGTGTCTCGTTCTGATTATTGTCGAATTTCACGCGCCGGTACCAGACCTGACGCTTGGCGACTTGCGCGAAATCGCGTTGTTCGGCGTTGAAAGGTTGCTTGACCGAGAGAGGTCGGCTGCAGTAAGCACTATGATCGCCATTGCCTGTGCATGCGAGAGACGTTATCCGCTTTTCGTATGTAGAGCAGCAAGGGGTCGGATCGCCTCTTGTGTTGTGTAGCTTGATCGACAGCGACAGTTTTGTGGCATACTGTAAGTCGGCCATCAGCTAAAAGGTTGCTGGCGGGTGGAACCCATTGCGGAAATTCTCAATTTCCAGGGGTTGGAGCGCATATGACAGCAGCAGCACGCTTGACACACAGCGTGAAGAGTGAAGACGCGAACGTGATGTAAGGGTTCTAATTGTTGTCGTCTTAGCTGATGCTGACAAATCACGTTCACGATCGTACGGCTTAAGCCCGATCAATCGACCACCGCCGCAGACACATGAAGGATCAAGGAAGAAAAAGAAAAAACCCCCAGTGAGGACTGCAAAGCGCTCAGCCAACCTCAACCTGCTTCCTTCAGAGGCAACCACAACCTGCCTCTGTCGGTCGTCACTGAAGCTCAGAATGTCGGATCTACGATACACGGCAGCTTCGCAGCTGGAGCATCTGCATAGCAGATACACTGGCACCATCAACGCCGACACCGAGAAGTAGTGAGTGACACTCCACCACCACCTCGCTCGAGTGGTCGTTGTCGATGTGCAAAAGTGCCGTGTTTACTGACTCGACTTGGTCTTGACTTGTAACCCAAAAGCGAATGGCTCACACATCAGCTGAGGGACACAAGCTCTTCAATTGTTGGACATCCACCCCTGCTGTCCTACAATGCGCTCGCCGATGGAGAATGCAAGGCCCGCGTCAAGTTTGAACTCACCGAGAAAATGCTGCAGCCTTGCGGCCCGCCTCCGCTAAAGGAAGACGATTGACCACATGTTGTCCGAGTTATGATACCCTGAACGAACCTCGATACCCGCTCGACAACACCCTTATTCGCTCGACTGTACTTGTATCACATGCAAACTATGACTTTGCTGTCTGCGCTGCAGAACACGTCTGCTTGCTGTGTGGTATGCCTACCTTTCCCAAATCTGTTTCCCTCCCCCGCCTTCCGAGCGTTTTTCTCCCCTCATCTTTTCCTTGCTGTCCGTGTTGAACGTCTCCTCACGGTCCTGGCTTATAGAGTCACCCGCTGCCTTTTCCAATGGGCTGTCGTGGCGCTCGCTGGGACCAAGATTAAGCTCCTCGACCTTCAGACGCCCTTGGCAAAAAAGCTGACAAGCACCTTTGCCAACAGCATCCAACGGCCGGGCCTGCTACTTCCTGCGTAACTTGAACCTAGCGGCGCTTTCCATCTCGCTGCACTTTGTGTAGCGGCCGGACGTCGGAGGGAGGCGGTAGTAGGGACATTTGTGATCAACAGTGGTGCTGTCTTGTCAATAATGTCAAACCATTTGTCTCATTTCTGTCATTTGCACGTGTGTGCGATTCGCGATTCGTGACGGTAGTTCCGTTGAGCGACAAGCATCTTAAGTGGGCCGCCAAAAAGATGTAAAGGTGTTGGTGAAAACATCACAACACACCACATCATGAATTGCACATGGCACACACCGCAAAAAAAAGGAAACTGCAGCACCTAGGATTCCCGCGTGGTCCCCCACCGCAGTACTGACTAGGCGACGACTTGCTTGACTGCGCAGATCGGACGGGATGCGGTATTTTCAAGTCTCTGTGGCCGCAGATGATAGGTAGGGGCTCTTTTGACAAATATGATCAGCGTTTCAGGTCGTCCCTTGTCGAAGTCGTGATCGTTGTATGCTGTCAGCGAGTCCGCGGAATCCGTGATCTGATGGCAATCAGCAGTGTGAGTGATTTCTTGATCCACTTCTGTCACCATGCGCTGCGGGTTCCGCGTCAAATGTGATTATGCTTGCTTCGATCTTTGTTCTCGGATTTCGACATCGAGATTCACGATTTGATTGTGATTCTGCCAAACCATGCTTAATATGACGTCGACCAGATCAGCCCACTTTGCATGCTTTCCGCTTCCGGTGCAGTCAAGAGAATCAGGAAAACGACTGCCGAGATGATCGATCTGCAAGCTCATCGTCGTTCGTCGTACCCACGTCAGGTCGGCGAATAGATTGCACATACCAGATAGAGAGATAGAGGGTCTGTGTATTCCGCGGCAATGCAAATCTCTCAAGTTGTGCGGCTTTTCACGTTTTGCCGACAGTGACACTCAGATTGGGACTCTTGTTGGACATTCCGTCTTCCGACTCGATGCTGGGGGATGGTCAAGTGTGTTGTTTCATAGAGCGCGAGCTTGATGTGGTACCACCATCATCTCAGGCACTTCTGAACAGGGTCGCGCAGTCGCATGGCGTCCCTCTGGCCGTTCGGTGGGCCATCGAGCCGGGCTCAAGGTGGTGTTCTTTCTAAAGATGCCGCGCCAAGCTATGACGACTTGCGCACATGCGCAAGCGCAACGATCCCACCGCTCATCATCTGTGAGGGCTTCCTGAGCGCAGCACAGAGTGTGGTATGGGGCAACGAATTCCGCACATATCTCGGCGTGGGTCACCAACAGTTTGTTGACCAGATGCTGTCGCGCTCATCAGCTCAACGCGAACCACGGGATCATGGTCGAAAACGGCGTTCGGGACTTGGTTCAGATCGGTCGGTTATCTTTGCACCCATCGGACCGGTTTCTAGTCTGCACGATCGAGCGTGTGAACTGTTTTATGCTCTTCGAGGCGGAACGGTCGACTATGGCGAACAGCACTCTCGCCAACACGGACACTCACGCTTTGGTCGACCTTACCACCAAGGCTTGTGTCCGCGCTGGGGTCTTGGTTCGAACACGCATACTGGCTTACCTGCCCACTTTATCGGCCACAGTTTGGGCGGACCGACGATTCTCAAATTGCAACAGCTTCTAAGACAGGGATTCTTCGACCACGCTCTCGGCCTTCCCTCACAGTCAGAATGGAAAGCGCAAGATCTCATCTTATCCATCACCTCTGTCTCGTCGCCTTTTCGCGGAACCCCGCTAGTCTATAGTCTGGGCTCGGAGCCTTTGCCGTATCCGAAAGTACGCATGTTTTCGTTTGGTGATGTGCTATCCAAGCTTGTCCACATTGCGGCGTATTTGGATCTTCCGTTCTTCGATGCACATGCGGATGCGTGGCATTTTTCGGCGAAGCGGAGAAGGGCGATCAAACGGTCGCAACTGGCGGGTGGAAGCGTTGTTGGCGAGGAATCGACCAAGCGGAAAGCGGAAGACGTGCAAGCAGGGGTTGCGGTGCATCACTTGGGCGTAGAGCAGACAGCGGGAGTGAAAGACTTTTTGAAACAACTGTGGAAGAGCGACTGGGCAGGCGGTCGAGACTGTGCACCTTGGGACTGCACGTTTGCAGAACGTGATCTGGATCGGGCCTCGGACCAGTGGGGCGTGGAGGTGAACGTGGTCAAGCGGAAACGGAAGACTTGGTATCGATCGTATGCTGGAGGCATGACCGTCGCGGACGATTGCGATCAAGCGCGACCGCGTTTCCACCGACCCGAAACGTACTGGTCGCTATCACCGCTCACCTACACTGCGCATCGCATCGGTCATTTCGACTACTCGCGTCTACAGCCGTGCCCAAGCTTCCTTTCGAGCGCAGACGATAAGCATTCACGCTCAGCCATGGAAAGTCTGGACTCAAAATGGTGGGCAAACGACGGCGTGGTACCACTAGCATCGCAGTTTCATCCGTTCGATTGCGATAGACAGACATGCAGACATTTCCATGGCATGTCGGCAAGTCTGCCGTTCGGGACAAGGAGCCAACGAGCTGAATCCGTCATACAGCCCAACGAGACCACTCCTGATTCGACCAGCACTCGCATTTCGACATCAAACTCATCACCCACTTGGCCCTCAGGCACGTTGGTCAACGTGCACGACGACAACCAAATGTGCAACATGGACCGTGACGCTTTCGAGAGCTGCGTGTTACCACCACCAGCAACTCATTCGCATTCCAAGACAAACCGGTCCATGATCGGCTCTGCTCGTTCAGCTATCAGAATCGCCTATTTCACCTCACTCCGCGCTATCAACCTGCATGATCCACCACTCGTCACTCCGAGTGAAGAAGAACTTGGCTCATTTCTCCGCGATCTTGCACGCGATCCCGAACTTGGCTCTGCGCCATCCGCGTCGCGTCCAGCGCCGCCTGAACGACAAGAGCATGACAGAGAGCTGCAACGTCATCTGCTCGATCCTGCAGACAACCAGTGGTACACATTCGAGATTGACAATCTGGACCATACCTCGTTGTGCCCTTTCTGGACGGGCAGCGAGGTGCAAAAGCAATTCTGGACGGGGATCGGATTATTTTTGGCATCGGTTGATAGAAAGGCTGGCTTTCCGGTCGAGCAACAAGACGAAAGCGTACTTTCGGCCTAGTTGCGCAACTCTTGGCTAGCGTGTCGCGATTGTATAGATACCGTTTGCGATGGAATAGAGACTGCTTGCAATGACACCGTGTTGCGCGCAACCACATGGCTCCGCAGACATCTGCGGGTGCGACTTGTGAGTCGCAATAAGCACAAGCGCAAAGTGGAATCAGCTGCGACAGCTTTTCGTTCTGGCGTCGTAAGGCCGACCTGAGCAGATACGCAAGCAAGCAATCGACCATCGTACGTGTGTCTGCGAGAGACGAAAAAAGGCAGTCCTGGGATCCATTTCGTTAATAGTCATCTAAGAGAAGAGCGGGATCTATACATATCTAAACACCGTTACATGAGGGGAGAGCTAAACAGAAGGAATGAATAGGTCTAAAGAAAACAAATCTATTAATCCAAGTAAGAATCAGAGTGTTCAAGCCAGACCGAGCGAACCAGCGGGAGGAGGGAGAGTGCCAACAACGTCGCGCTCCGCCTTGAGCGACATGAGTGCCGCGGTATTGGAAACATCCATCCTAGGCGTCTGGCTGTTGAGGAACTGTTTGCGGTCATCAGCTAAGCCTTGGACTGTCATGTAGGGACTTGATCGCTGGAATTGTTGCTGTTGCTGCTGTTGCTGTTGTTGCGCTTGTTGCTGGACGCTAAGCTTCACGTTGACAGGAGCCAGACTGCTGCCATAGTATGCCGACTGTTGGTCGAGGTACAAGCTGCCGGTACCGGAGCGACCGCGAGTGGGAGCCTTGGGCATTTTGAGCGGGAAAGGTCTGGAAGCGTCCTGTTGCAAAAATGTGCCGGAAGCGGTGGGAACGGTAGGCTGCTGTGGATTAAAGCTCGACATCTTGTTGGCTGAGGGGGAGAGCAGCGGAGCGTCTGAGCCAGGTCCATTGAGAGGCGTACGAGGCGACATGGTGCTGGAGGAAGCGCCTGCCGAACTGAGCGTAGCTAGGCTGCTGTCCGAGTGCAAGCGGTGATGCGCGATACCGTTGGGTGCGGAAGAGGCGGACAAGAAGCTACCGTTGGAGGCGGACGAATGCATCGGTGGACTGACCAGCGACGATGTCGAAGCGTTCATGCCAGCCGTACGACCATTGTTGCTACCATAGACATTGCTGAGGTAGCCAGCGTGAGAGGACGACTGCGAGTTCAAGCTGGGCAACTGAGAGGTAGACGATTGAGGCGTGCCTGAATTCGGGAAGCGACCCACGGGGCTGAGCATCGATCCGGGCTGATTCACTGGCACCGAACTGCTCCGATCATACGTGTGGTGCGCAGCTTCCTGCTCGTAGCCGTAGTAGGACGGCTGCGTGGAGCCGTTGGCCTGGCCGTACCTCGCCCTTAGACCTTCACGATCGTCCATGTTGGGGCTGGGCGCGCTGGATGGCCAGGTATTGTTGGGCATCTGAAGAGACATCGGAGTACGTGGAGCGAGCACCTGAGTTCCGAAAGCTGGACTTGAAAAACTTGACTCTCCACCAGGGGTGCTGCTCAGCATACCGTCGCTGCGACTCGAGGGCGAGATGTAACCGTCGCGACCGTACGACGACATGGGACCAGAGACGGACAGGGATGGGTTGGAAGGCTGTGATCCGGTGGTAGCCCTACGCTTGTAAGGACCACGCTTGATGCCCCGACGTCTCTCCTTGCGTGCACTGTCCTGACACGTGTCGACGAGATTATACTTGACGCAACGACTGCAGGGACGACCTTCGTCGCACTTCTTGCAAGCCTTTTGGCAGTTGACACAAGCATTTTTGACCTGCTTGCGTTTGGGACGCAGGCCGGCGCCCTGAAGAGCAGCGTAGCCGTGCTGGTGTGCCAAGAGGTCTGGGTGATGACTCTGGAAATGGCTGCTGGACATGACATCCGGGTGATTCATCTGGTGGGCAGCGTAAAGCTGACTGTTAGCGTCCATCTGAGGAGAAGAGGTGTGGTGCGAGTAGTAGCCAGGATGCTGTTGTTGCTGTTGCTGCTGCTGCTGTTGTTGTTGTTGTTGTTGTTGCTGCTGCTGCTGCTGCTGTGAAGCAATCTCGTGCGATTGGTGCTGAGCGGGATGGCCGTAGAAGCCTTGACTGGGGTAGGCGAACTGGGAACCGACGTGCGAGGCGCCATATTGGTTCATCTGCTGCTGGTGGTGAGCGTAACCAGGAGGAGGAAGAGAAGAGTTCGAGTCAGGTGCTTGATTGAGGTGATGCGGGTGCATCGGTGGAGCCATGCCGTACGACATGCCGTTAATAGGAGCGCCTGGTCGACCAGACATCTGAGAGCAAGCAAGCTGAGCGAGCGAGCTAAGCGAAGTCGATTGGGGATGGTGGTCGTCGCTCAGAGCGAGTGTGTGTGTGTGGATCAAAGAGGGCAGGAAGGTGGTATATGCGTTGTGTATAGAGGTTGCTGGAGCGAGCAATGACGATTCTAAGCTGCAACGATGGAGGCGAGATGATCCAAGGTGACAAGGACGAGGTGGAGATGATGTTGTTTAGGGATGGCGGAGAAGCGAGAGAAGGATCGTCAGAAGGAAGAGCGGAGCATCAGGGGAACGTCGGAAGCAGATTGGTTCGAGGAGAGACGCATCTATAAGGGGAAGCGGACGGAGTTCAAGTCTGACAAGCGAAAACAGAGAGGCGGGCAGGGGAAGAGAGGAGAGGAGAGGATGATCTGAACAAGGGCCCACGGCGGTACGAAGTTTGGCAGGGTCGGAGACGGAACTTTGAATCTCAATGTGCCACAGGTAAGCAAAGCGTCAGCGAGCGACATACAGGGAGTGAAGCGGCGGAGCGACAGAGCAGAGCAGCCAGCAAAGCCAGTTGGTTGTTCAAGGCAGACTGGGCGGGGGGAACTTTGCAAGTCGCCAAAGATGTCACGGCAATTCAGCAGCATC